>NC_142801.1:64805091-65105091 GCF_049724085.1 Artemia sp. Qi Xiang Cuo
AATTCAAAATGAACTTTGAAAAATCAAGAAAATGTAACTGTGACAAGGTAACCCACAAGAAAACACTACTGAAATATTCCAACTCTTGCATTTCAACGAAATAAATTAAAATGAACATTGAAAAATCAAGAAAATGTAACTGTGACAAGGTAACACACAAGCAAAAACTACTGAAATATTCCATCTCTTTCTTTTCAACGAAATAAATTCAAATTGAACTTTGAAAAATAAAGAAATTGTAACTGTGACAAGGTAAACCACAACCAAACACTACTGAAATATTCCAACTCTTGCATTTCAACGAAAGAAATTCAAAATGAACTTTGAAAAATCAAGAAAATGTAACTTTGACAAGGTAAACCACAACCAAACACTACTGAAATATTCCAACTCTTGCATTTCTACGAAAGAAATTCAAAATGAACTTTGAAAAATAAAGAAAATGTAACTGTGACAAGTTAAACCACAACAGAACGCTAATGAAATATTCCATCTCTTGCATTTCAACGAAAGAAATTCAAAATGAACTTTGAAAAATCAAGAAAATGTAACTATGATAAGGTAAACCACAATCAAACACTATTGAAATATTCCAACTCTTGCATTTCAACGAAAGAAATTCAAAATGAACTTTGAAGAATAAAGAAAATGTAACTGTGACAAGGTAAACCACAACCAAACACTACTGAAATATTTCAACTCTTGCATTTCAACGAAAGAAATTCAAAATGAACTTTGAAAAATCATGAAAATGTAGCTCTGACAAGGTAAACCACAACCAAAGAATACTGAAATATTCCAACTCTTGCATTTCAACGAATGAAATTCAAAAAGAACTTTGAAGAATCAAGAAAATGTATCTGTGACAAGGTAAACCACAACCAAACACTACTGAAATATTCCAACTCTTGCATTTCAACGAAAGAAATTCAAAATGAACTTTGAAAAATCAAGAAAATGTAACTGTGACAAGGTAAACCACAACATCACACTACTGAAATATTCCAACTCTTGCATTTCAATGAAAGAAATTCAAAATGAACTTTGAAAAATTAAGGGAATGTAACTGTGACAAGGTCAATATCCTCGTTGAGATATGCTCTTACGCAATGTTCGACAATGGTGCATGTGGAAAAAGGCCTATAAAAGTTGGATGAAATTGATAGATATTTCTATATATAATAGGTAGGAAAAAAACGCTTACATTTTTATATATCTGCTGAACTTGGGTGCCAGATGGCCCGGGTAGCGAGTGGTGGAGGGTGGACGGAACGGCGTCGCTATGTTCCTGTGCGACTGGGTCGGCTATTTCACGATCTTGCACTTGTTTTGGAGGCTTCGGCCAGCTACCATATTGCCGGACAGTAACCTTCGCATGGCCCGCATTATTAACCCTCGCTTTCTTGGGTGGAGGGGGTATGCATTCTTCACAATTTGCCTTAAAAAGAAGAGAAAAATTAGTATCTAAATAATTTGCCCCTTTTTACAGAAAGAAAGTTAGTATCATCATCCATATAATTTTGTTTAGTTTATCGTTAAGTAAGCACATCGTAAAAAATTTCGTGACATATACTATTTGCACCCTTTTTTTTGAATCTGAGAATTACGGTTCACTGAACCGTTCAAAGACTGGCCGAGGTTGTATTTTTATCACACACCCCAGAAAAAAACAGTACACGGACAATAACTCCCACGGACAATATCCCTGAGAAAACTCAAGGAAAAATATACCCGCCCCCCCCCCCCGAAAGATATCGCATACATTTGAATCTGAGAATTACGGCACACTGACCCGTTAAAATGCGGTCCGAGGTTTTATTTTTATCACACCCCCCCAGAAAAACAGACCCCTGACATTAACCCCCCCGTAAAATATCCATGAGAAAACAGTCATGGTAAATGAGCCCCTCCCCCCCCACCGAAAGAACAGGTAAAACTGCTATTCAAATTAAAAAACAACGTTAAAAAAAGTTAGTGAAATATACGAATTTCATACTTTTTTGAATATGAGAAAGAATAATTGCGGCTCACTGAACTATTCAAAAGCCAACCTATATAAGTCAGCCTAGTTTCTTATTTTTAGACTTTTCTGTTCTTTTCTGTTTCTAATCTGTATTGAGCAGGCCTGGTTTACCGAATTTAATGTATTACTGATATTTTTTTTTATCTTTCCATATCATTTTACAATAGCTGTTATTTATCGAACCTCCAGAAAAAAAAAACACCCCGAGGAAAAAAACCCCACGGAAAAAATACCAGAGAAAAAAGACATGGACAAATACCCCCTCCCCCCCACCGAACGATATGGTAAAAATGCTATTCCATTTACGCATAAGAGAGCAATGTATCTTTTTCTTAAACCCACTCCACATTACTTTTCACGCGAAGAAACAGTTTGTTTTCACCTTGCAATGGAGGTGTTAGATTTGCATTCTCTTTTCACGCGAAACTGCTTTTAATTTAACGGGAAAAAGTATCATTTTTTTCAGCGGAAGCTTTTGCTATCCAAATTCATAAGGATTTAGCAAAGCCGGATGTACTTTAAAGGGGGTGTCAGAGATTATCAGATAATTAAATTGTTTCAAGAAATCTGTATGTCAAAGCCATAGCGGGCAGTATATTAAAGGGAATGACAGAAAGTTGACAGTTTCTTTTAGATAAGATACGGAATTTATCAAAAACAGAATTATGGTCGTAAACAGAGGGGTACGGAAGGATGGGGTTTACGTAACGAAAAAAGAGCGTATTTTACACTGTTTATCGATTCTGAACAACATATAGGGGCGTTTGTATAGGGGGGGGGGGGGGGTTTACCCGAATATAGGATAGGGGGAACACGGCAAAAAATTTTATTTTTAAAAAAAAAAATTAAAAAATAAATTACAATTCTAATTGTGGCTGCCAAGGCTTCAAGTTCATCAATAATTTCGGGTGTTCTATCCATTGTGTTCTGGAACTTTCTGATAATTTAATCACGTTGCATGCCCGTTATATATGAAATCTCAAGGGCGAATTGTTATGTAACGGGGAAATCATATGTAAGCACGTCTCTGATTGGCTGGGAAGGAGGATGTATCCGACTCGATGATTGGCTGAGAAGAAAACATGTGATCTAACTGTTTCCTGTTCCAGGACACCTTGACATTCATCCCTAGCATGCACTTGTTCAAAACAACAATAATAAATAAATCCCTCAGGCCTAAAGATTACAGAAACCTTAATGTTTCTTAATTCCCCCCTTCGTGAATCAATAATTCCCCCTAGCGATTATGTAAATCAGTTTCTCAGGACAGGCTAGCCAAACAACAATGAAGCCATGTTTGTTTCTTAATTTCCCCTTCGTGAATCAATAATTTCCCCTAGCGATTATGTAAATCAAGTTCTCAGTCCAGGCTAGCCAAACAACAAAGAAGCCATGTTTGTTTCTTATTATCCCCCTCGTGAATCAATAATTCCACCTAGCGATTATGTAAATCAATTTCTCAGACCAGGCTAGCCAAACAACAAAGAAGCCATGTTTGTTTCTTAATGTCCCCTTTGTGAATCAATAATTTCCCTCTAGCTATTATGTAAATCAAGTTCTCAGGCCAGGCTAGCCAAACAATCTCGTAACATTCGCGTCCAGCATGTCCATTCTCACTGAGAAAACCATAAAACAGACATGAATTGCTGTTGTCATCCTTAAATGTGACAAAGTTCCTGTTTTTCAAATTCTCACTGACAAAAACCATGAAAACAGACATAAATGTGAGAAAATTCATGTTTTTCAAATTCTCACTGACAAAAACCATAAAACATCCATAATTTGATGTTGACAACCGAGAAAAAAACATCAAATAAATCGAACAACACACATATCCATCCATGAAAACAACCATAAATGTGAGAAAATTCATGTTTTTCCAAGTGAGAAAATTCCTGTTTTTTCATTCTCACTGAGAAAACCATAAACCACGTGGTGGGGTCACGAGTAGCACCCCCATCTCTACTAATATATATATATATATATATATATATATATATATATATATATATATATATATATATATATATATATATATATATATATATATATATATATATATATATATATATATATATATACATATATATATATATATATATATATATATATATATATATATATACACACATATATATATATATATATATATATATATATATATATATATATATATATATATATATATATATATATATATATATATATATATATATATATATATATATATATATATATATATATATATATATATATATATATATATATATATATATATATATATATATATATATATATATATATATATATATATATATATATATATATATATATATATATATATATATATATATATATATATATATATATATATATATTTAAAAATCATAGAGTTTAGATTTGAAGTATTTGGGACTTAGATTGTAGGGTGTAAATTTGAAGAGTTGGTTTGAATTAGTGGAGTTTATTTTAAGAAAAAAAATTGAGTAAATTTTTAGGGAATGTAGAAATAGTATAGGACTAAAAAAAAAAAAAAATCCACTCTGCTACCACAGGGTTCAGTTTACCCTAGTTTAAGTGTATCATATGGAACGCTCATCAGTGGTAGTGTTGTAACCAAGGGCGCCAGCAGAAAATTTGCCAGGGGGGGCAGACGGCAAAATATCAGTGGTGGTTAGGTGACGGGAAATATATTTCAGGATATTTTTCGGTAGGAATAAGTTTATTTTTAAATACTTTTAGAAAAAAAATTTCAAATAAAAAAAAACAATTAAATTTCATGTAAAATGAAACAAAAACACAGTAAATTTTAAACGACAAGGGTTTCTGGTAAAGGGATAAATTTATCTAGTCAATAATGTATTTAATTATTATGCATTTAATATTAAAAGAAAATCAAACTCAAACAAAATTACAGAAAGATTTATTGCTTCCGTAGGTTTTAACAGATGTAGACTTGTCTTTATACAATTTCCTACGCCATAGAATAGTTTAAAGACGGAGTAGAGATACTCAAAGATCATCCTGCCTGCATAGATACCACGTTTTGATTTTATAACGGCCATGTAAAATGTACCTTTTACATAACAGGACAATTCTCCCCCTCGAACTTTAATCCTTTATATATTTTGACATTTAAAAAAAGTAGAATAGCAAAAGAAAATCCAAATTTAAACTTACTATCCAGCTCTCAAATTGACCCTCTTTCTTTTTATTGTCCTATTCAACTAAATAATATGAACAGGTTCAAAATTTTTCGTCACAAGCTAATCTTATTAAATAGTTTGTGATAACAGATTGGAGGTAAAAAGTGACTTGGGCCAATATTCACAAAACTAAAAATGGAATCCTCATGACAATTGTTAAACCAGCAGTATTGGCTTTTTATGCTGATTCTAAATATATAAGATTCTTTCTGTTTATTGTTACCCACCCAAAACCAAAAATCTGAGAACATTTGTCTGATTTTTGAAAAAAGGGGAAACATCCCCAAAAAGCAAGCGATCTTATTGAAAGATCCTATCAGAGAACCCTGCCGTAGAGGTTTCAAGCTCCAATCTTCAAAATGTGGAATTTCGCTTTTTTCAGAAGAAACATCGTCGATGCATGTTTATAGACGCCCCCAAGGGCGATTGTATCAAACCGAATTTTCAAGATAATTGGGAGGGAGCTCATTGAAACAAAAATTTAAAGCTCTATTTTAAGTGACCATACTGTTTGGGCCATGGTAAAGTCTTGTTTTCTACCATTCTAGGGCACCAAACTACGACTTTACCCCAAAGAGGATGACTTTGCAGTCAATTTAAAATCCTGAGAAGCTAATTGATTTAATGTATCAATGGCTATATTTTAGGCTTCCCAGTTGCAAAAGAAGTAGTGCCACATGGTGGCAGTACTGGATTCAAACAAGTTGATTCGCTTTATTTGCTGCGAAATTAGGCTACGTTTAGTGATCTGTAATTACGTGTAAGCTATAATAAGATGGGGGGATGAATCTTTCTTTAGATGGGGACAGGGTAGATTCCTGAAAAGATATATTTTAATGAACAAACTCTTGCTCTTCACGAGGCTTCAGATAAATGCTGAAAGAGGTAGGGGGAGTAGGAATTAATTAAAATGTTTCTCTATACAACTAAAATGTTACATTCCCATTGTCTACCAACACAGAGGTGGAAAAAAAAGGTAGGTCATCACCAGCCTTGCCAGGAAATTTATTTGGGGTGGCAAATACTGCAAGGAACTTAGTTTTCAGCCATTTCAAACGGTATTATTTTCTTTTTCTATTTATATGAAGTATTTCAATGTATTTAAACAAACGCATGTAATGTATTTATCGATAGCAAAATCCTATTTTAAAGGTTGTGATGGATTCAGTTATGTAGAAGATCAAAATTCTTGCAGAAACTCCATTCATACAAACAATAATATTCCTTTTCATCCCACCAAAGTTCTCTTGTAGTAATATTAACAAGGACTTTTTACCAAAATTACTATTCATCGCCAATTTCTTAAGTATATTCAAATTTTATCCAAAATTTAAATGTAGGACGGTACTAATGCACGTACAATTATTGATTTACACATTTTAGAAGCAATTAAACAGGGATATAAAGGACAGGTTATATATATACCTCAAATTATATCTTGGTTAGGCCTGGGTATGATTCTGAAAACACTCAGAAACTAAATAAAAGAACTTTTCAACTGAAAGCAAGAAACAGATTTGAAACCTATTTGAACAGAGTATTTTTTATATGAAGGGAGCTGTCTCCTCTTTAGCTCCTTACTCTTTACTGTGAAGTTTGGCTTTTTTCCAAATTTTTAAAGAAAATTTGAAATTGGACAGATAAGATAACTTCGGAGACCACACTGCCTTTCCATGACGATAAATAAAAGTTCAAAAGAGTTTTACTACTGGTGACGGTCACTGCATATGAGACCGAAATATCTGTTTTTTTTTGGTGAATTTCTATTACTGTTATCATCACCACTGTCTATTAAAAGGATTTTATCCTTATTTGGATAAAAAGGAATTTTATCCCTATTTGGACTTTTATTTATCGTCATGGAAAGATAAGATTTTTCAAAAACACTAAAAATGCTCTTGTTTAATGAGCAAGGTGTTGAGAAGAGGGCAGTGCCCCTTATATACAGAGTAATTTGTTTTAAGTTTTAAATATGCTCCTTACTTGAAAACCCTTTTCCATTTGTTTAGTTACATTTCATGAAACTGTAAAGTTTTGTGAATACAATACTTTTGATAACCCAGAAAAAACGATCAATATTTCAATGATCTCTGTCTAGATTAATTTAAAAAAAAGTGTTTTCCCAAGGGAAGGAAAGAGCGAAGTTGAAACCTAAAACGGACAAAAATTATTATTTCACAGCCTATCTAATATATATCAGTAAAACAAATACAGATTAACAAACTAATTATGTTTCCCTATGTTTCTAGGATTATAAAAACTAGCACTTTACTGAAAACACAAAAGTCCAGTATAAGAAACAGGAATATTGGTTTTGGAGTCAAAAGTGAGTATGTACCCTGACAACAATAAACCAATCTGTAAAGCTTTCCACAGTCTTACACCAGTTGTGACATCAGTAACTTTCAGTATACAATTAAAATCATCTTAAAAACATCAGTGTAAAATTAAATATTTTTTTAATAGCCGCAAAGTAACTCAACAGCATACAGAAATATTGTATTGATTTATCAGGTTGTATTTTGGTCTCGCAACCTTTAATACCAACAGTGAGTAATATACAATCTTAAATTGTTATAAATATGCTTTAGTATTACTTGAAATGAGGATCAAATAAGACATAATGTAAACTCTGGAAATCTGGCTGTTTCTCTCTATACAACGGTGAATTTCAAGTTATGATACAAATTCTAAAGCTAGTCTATATTCCTAATACTATCAAGATGGTGTTATTTCAAACTTGTCTACAAACTAATCATGACTTGTCCTTTTCAGAACCAAAACCAGAGCCAGTCATTGAATTGAACCATTGTGCAGAAACGATACCATATTAAACGAAAAATAAAATAAAACAACAAACCTAAAATTGATTGTTGCTTTATCTTAAAAGGGTTTGATCATAAATGGGATTGATAATATTTTATTCTGTAAAGTGTCTTTAATTAGTTTGCTTTTATTGTACCAAAACTCCTGTATTATTTTGTTCTTTCAGTAAAGCTCTAGTTTTCTATAATCCTAGAAGCATAGGGAAACATAATTAGTTTATTTATCTGTATTAGTTTTATGAATATATATTAGATAGGCCGTGACGTAATAATTTTTGTCCGTTTTAAGTTTCAACTTCGCTCTTTACTTCCCTCGGGAAAACTTTGTTTTTTTAAATTAATCTTTGTTCGTTTATGATTAAAATTTAATGTAGAAACAACGCTGTCATGATCTTTTTTACTTATACGGGGTAATGAATTTTCGTTTTAAGTTTTAATGTCACTCCTTAGTTTCAGTTGAAAACTTAGTTTTAATATAATTTATAATTTACCGATCTAGGGAAGATAAGACACCCCTATAAAATACTGTAGACAACCTTGACATCTACGAAAAACTTTCAGTCATAACATAAAGTTTATCATCCATACTTCACAAAACAATACATATTTTTCAAGAAAGTTTGTTTTTCGATGAACAAAAAGCTGCCTTTACTTGGCCGATTTCGCCTGAAATAGCCATAATGAAGACAGGGCTTTATAAATTGCCTATTGACTAGCAGGAACTACAAGGCTACTGTAGCAAAAGAAATCCGTTTAAGGGTTCATTTAGAAGCTTATATTTATACCTAATCACTTTTTATAAATTTGACTTGATAGCACATTCCCACAAAGTGCACTTTCGATTGTTGAAGAAAGATCATGGATGCGTGTTTATTTATTTTTTTTTTTTTCGCCAGGGGTGATCGTATTGACCCACTGGGCCTAGACTGTCAAGAGAAGGCTTATTCTAATGAAAATAAAAGGTTATAGTACCCTTTTTAACTGACCAAAATCATTGGGGGGCAACTAGGCCCCCTCCCACGCCATCTTTTTCTCAAAATCGTCCGATAAAAATTTTGAGATAGCTTTTCTTCTTCAGCATAGTCGAAAGGCCCAATAACTATGTCTTTAGATATAAAATGACGCCCTACAGCCCCTGGGGAAAGGGTTTTAAGTTGTAAAATTTACCCATTGTTTTATTTGTTATTGGGAATTTGCATACATTTTTTGGGTGGGAAGGAAGAAATTTTTGCTGGGAGGATTTTACACGGGGATAATTTTCTATGAGGAGGGAGCTTTCCAGGGGCGAACTTTTCAGGGGAAATTTCACACTTGGTGAGTTTGTCAGAATTCCTAGAACTTGTTTATCAAACACCAAAATATTTAATGGCTTTGGACTCAACTGTTTACAAAAAGTAACGCATTATCCAAGCAGTTTGTTCAAAGTAAAACATTAAATCTAAGATTAAGAAAATAAAAAAAAATAATTTAATATTTTTGATTTAATTTTGAATACCAAAAACAAATATATCTGACACCTTTATACTTCATAACTGTAAAAAATTAAATCTTTTTCAAAGCGACACCTAGATAAATACGAGGCATATTTTTTAAGTAGGTACAATTTTGCGATTCCGCAGCCGCAGCACTACGGTCGGCCTTCTGCGCATGCGCAATGGCTATCTACATCTCTTGTCTACGCACTGACGCCATTAAAGTCTGATTCTTCATTGCATACGTTGTTCACTGAGTGTTTAAGATGCCTCTAACAATCTTGAGTCCCACCTATTGTGAAATACGGACTGTTATACGATTTCTCAGTGCTAAAGGCGTAAAACCGATCGATATTCATCGCGAGATCTGTGAAGTTCACGGACAAAACATTATGAGTAATGGAGTGGTAAGGAAATGGGAGAGAGCATTTAAAGATGGCCCCACAAATTTGCATGATGAAGAACGGAGTGGGCGTCCTTCGGTCTTTAATGAAGATTTGGTATATTTTTTAAGTAGGTACAATTTTGCGATTCCGCAGCCGCAGCGCTACGGTCGGCGTTCTGCGCATGCGCACTGGCTATCTACATCTCTTGTCTACGCACTGACGCCATTAAAGTCTGAGCGTCCTTCGGTCGTTAATGAAGATTTGGTGCAGAAAGTGGAAGAAAAGGTGAGAGAAAACAGACGCTTTACAATTTCATCAATGTGTGACTGGTTTCCTCAATATTCTCGCAGTGTTTTGTATCTCATTGTGACTGAGAGCTTGAATTACTGGAAATTGTGTTCACGTTGGGTTCCAAAAATGTTGACGGATTTGCACAAAACCCAACGTTTAGGCAGTGCATGGCTTTCCTTGAGCGGTATCACAATGAAGGTGAAGATTACTTAGACCAAATTGTTACTGGTGACGAAACATGGGTGGCCTACATCACACCAGAATCAAAATAACAATCCATGGAATGGCGACATTCATCATCACCTAAAAAAGTGAAGTTTAAGCAAACAATTTCTGATGGGAAAATCATGTGCACTGTTTTTTGGGACAAAAAAGGAGTATTGCTAGTGGAGCTTCTGCCTCGTAATGAGACAATCAATGCAGCGTCTTATTGTGAGACGTTGAATAATCTGCGTCGTGCAATCCAGAACAAAAGACGTGGCAAGTTGAGTAAGGGTATCGTTTTCTGCATGACAATGCACGTCCACATGTGGCTAATCGGACCAAAGATCTCATCAAATCTTTTAAATGGGAAACTCTAGATCATCCTCAATACAGTCCTGATCTGGCGCCCAGAGACTACCATTTGCTCCTGCACTTGAAGAAACACCTGGGTGGTCAGCGTCTTCAAGACGATAACGAAGTCAAAACAGTTCTGATACAGTGGTTAACAAGTCAGGGGGCAGAATTTTATGAGGAGGGTATTCAAAAACTGGTGCCACATTATGACAAGTGCCTCAATATTTACGGAAATTATGTAGAAAAGTAGATTAAGGCACAGGCTTTCATGTAAAAATTAAAATTATTGCGATATCTTTGCACGTCTTTTTTCAATTCCAAAACCGTACTTACTTAAAAAACATGCCTCGTACTGTCACTCAGAATCGTACTGTTACATTGCACAAATAAATAAATGATAATAAAACACAAAAACGTATCCGAGCAGGGGGAAAATATAAAAATTCCCAGCATTCTGTTCAAGGAAACATTTCTGATTATAGTTGCTTCATATATCAGCTCATGGGTACTCTGGCAATGCAAGCAAAAGTTGACGGCATATTTTTATAAAAATTGCCCCTTATTAAGTTGTTTTCCTTGTATTTTATTTTATTATACAAGCTTTCTTGTTTACTAACAACTGCACTAGCTACTAATAAACAAAGACATATTTAGGATCACCATAAAAAGCTGATTCTTTGACTTTTATCAATATTTAGGCTCTTACAGTTTCGTTATAGGGTCAAAATCTATTGGCAAGGAGTCAACAATGGGGCAACACACATTTTTTCCATTGTTTTTCCATATTCTGCTTGTTTTCTTTTGGTTTCTTATAATTACTTATTGTCCCAAATCTCCAAGGGAGGCCACGCCCCCCCCCCGGCCGGCGCCCATGGTTTTTACTCTGCCTAAGAAGAGAGCCATATGGCCTCCGTGTTTGTTTTAGCGGCAATTTTGAAAGGAAGGAGTCACTGACAAACTTTTAAGGGAGCTCAACTAATCGAAAACTCAAAGCTTTAGTCCTCTTTTAAAGGTCAAAAGAGCAGGGAAAGTGACTTAATCCATCACTTACTATGGAAGCTATAACAACTTGAACTTATCTAATTTGAAATTTCTTTACTGTTTAGGAGCAAGGAATATCAAAAGAGGTTATCTGTAGATGGGTTATGGAGAGAGTTATTCCTGAAACGTCTTTAGAACAGTTTAAAGAAGAACTTGAAACTTTCAAGGGATTCTTTAGGGAAGAGTGTCAATCTCATATTTTAATATTTATGAGAAAGCAAATAAAGGCTGAATATATTATATAAGTTCTCATAATATTGGAAAAGAAGGAAAAGGAATTTCTAGTTTTGTGTATAGAGGCAGAAGAAATTGGCCAACAGATATGTATCTCCAACATGGCTGAGGGTTTGGCACTTGTAGCCACAGTGAATTTTCAGTAGCACTAATGGTACTAACACTATTACTACTGCCAGTACTACTGCTTTTACTATTACACCTACTGCTACTACTACTACAACTATTACTGCTATTGCTGCTACAAATGCTACTACTACTACTGCTACTACTACAACTACTACTACTACTACCACTACTAATACACTAACAACTACTGCTACTACTACAACCACTACTTCTACTGCTACTATTGTTACTACTAATGCTACTAGCAGTAGTGATCTATAGATGGGTCCAGGGATAAGACCCCCAAGGCTCTAATGATAAGGTCAATAGTTCAAAGCTAACAGCCTGAGGCTCTAGTTTGCTATGCAATACTCCAAGACGAACCTCATTAGCATATCCATATTAGCACAAAATATGCATAACCGGTTTACCTAGCAACCGATAATGGACCTACCCCAGCAACCAGAATGAGTTTAGTACAGGGGGTGCATCTATTTTGCATACTTCCATGAGAACTTCAATTACATATAGCCATGAGTCCCTAGCAACCATCCATAGCAACCAGATCCAACATAAGGCTGGATTTTTAATGTATTTTATACTAGTAAGAAAGTAGAGTTCAGAGCAGGGTTGCCACCGATGACATTTTTGTGTCAATTTTGACACTTTTTTTTAAATGGCCCTTATAGGGTACACCTGACACTATTAGGACACTTTTTAGAAAAAGTGGCACTTTTTTTGCTAAGTAGCACCATTTTACAAAAAAAGAATTTTTTCAGACAAAAAACCGGAAGGAAAACTGTCAATGTAGATATGCATCGATATCCCTTTTCTGTCATTTAAGATTCTTATCTTAACTCCGCGCGTGGCAATTATTGGATGCAAGAATCTTTTTGTGCGGTGAAAAACGTAAACGTGTTTGTCTCTATCTGTGTGTGATAAATTTTTATATTCTTATTTTTATCACTGATAAGCGATGATCACTCAATGATCTTCGGTACGAAATACTTGGCAATGAAGAGGACAGACACAGACATTTAACTGAAATTTGGTGGAGAAGCCTTCAATTGTTTTCAGTTGTTTAGTTCAACTATTTTGTGTTGTTGCAATAATTTGTAGGCTCATATACGATAAGTCAGTGAAGCGTCTAGCAATTCTCGAAATCAATTTTTATGTTTTGTTAGTTGAAGGTTGACTATAATTCAAAGAAGAAAAGAGCAAGAAAAACTAAGAGTGTATTTTTGCGCCACTATGTTAATAGCTGTAACTATATTAACCAGTCACTGGGCCAGTGAGTGCTTAAGTTTACGCGTCTTTTCTTCGATTTCCGTGACTGGAGCTCTTGGAGCCCAGTGACTGAAATTCTCACTGATTACATTACACAACGACTCAGCAACGCAAAACATCCACTAAGCTCACTGGTGTCCCACAAGAATATCTAGTGACCTCTTCAGTGACTGGGCCAGTGACGCAAAATGACCAGTGACTGGGCCAGTGATGCGCTCTAACATTTTCGTTCATATTGTCCATATTTTTTCTTTGAACTCTTGGCAATGGACAAATGAATAGTCATACATAACCATCATGCTAAAAACAAAATTGATACCAAAACTTCCATTATCTTAAGTCCTATGCAATCATTAGCAAAATCACAATCTAATTTCACTTTTTTTTCTTACTTAAATTTATGTTACATCATTACATAAATTGAATTTGGACGCACTACCTCATTTTAATTATTTCATTCCCACTAATTTTTTATTGTAAATGTGCGTTCACGCTGATATTCTAAATGCGCTATTATAAAGGTAGTTTCATATTGATACTTAAAATGCTAGTTGACTGTTCCTACGCCCTAGTCCCTGGAGACATCTTGAAGACAAATTTACTGGGAGTGGCGAGAGTTCTCGTGAAACTTATTCTAATCAGGTTGTGATAAACAGATTAGATGATAGCTGTCTTATTGTTTTTCCACTAGTTTTTGCCAAATAAATTATTTGAAAAAGTTAGTGTCTGAACCACTATTAGTTGTGTTTATCATAGGGTCATCAATAGCTACGATCTATGTTCGTAGCATTCTCTTCGGCATTTTCGGAGAAAAGAAATGTTTCAAGCCCCTGATTACACTGTCATAATCCAAATAGTTCATTTAATGGAAAAACTGGATGAAAAACTTTCAATTTAGACGAATATTGTTGTCCCCTTTTTTCTGTTTTCTCAAAAGAAAAAAAAAACCGAAGGTTTTTCTTCTTTTCTTTTTCCGTTCCTTTTTCACGCTATGAACAAAGACTGCTCAGAAAAAACGAGAAGAAAGTACTCTGTGGAACGAGTTCCCATTTTATGCAGTAAGCACCATTTGCGTTTTAGCGGGTTTTTAGGAGGGGGGCTGGAAAGTTGACAAGAGTGGAAGCTCTGCGCAAAGCCGGAAATCACCATTGACTAAGCAAAATAAAAATTTCTTTTTTATAGTTGATAGATGGCATTAGATCCGACATTTCATGTTGGAGAATTTAAAGATGTGACAAACCACGCGGGGGTGATCCCAAGTGGATTGGGCAATATTTTCAGTTTGAAGAGCTTTTTGATATGAGCGCGAGCGACGCGAAGCGTCGCGAGCCTCAAATCTTTGTAAAATGACACTTTTTATACAAAATTGACACTATTTTGCTACCCAGAGTGGCACCAAAAAACCGGCTGAGTGGCAACCCTGGTTCAGAGAGAGCAGCTTGAGTATATCTTTATTATCAAGTTTTTATTTGACAAGACATACTAGCAAAAATGAGGTGTTTGTTTACACTATTAGAAGTTGATAATGGAGCTGGCAACAGCAGCACAGTATCTGAGGAGAAGATAAGGGTACTCCATCGGAACTTTCAGGAATGTTGTTGGAGATGTTGAACTAAATAAAAAGCCAATAAGTGATCCAATGTCTTTCAAAAAGGTGTATCTGCAATATCTAAGGAACAGCTAGGTTCATTAAGTTGATACTTTCAGGGTATTTCGATTGGGATGTTAAACTAGCTCAGAAGAAAATATGTACATTCAGTTTTTCAAAAGGATGCATCTGAATTCCCTTGAGAGGTTCTAAGGGTATGTTGTGGGGGTCGTAAGACTGAATCAAAAAGTATTATGTGCACCCAAGGTTGTCAAAAGAGTGTATATGCGATATCTCAGGAACCGTTAAATGAGTTAATTTGAAACTTCCAGGGATTGTTGAGAGAAAGGTCGGTTAATATCTCTACGCAAGGCATTAATATGATGGAATATCAGCCCAAGGAATACGTGAATTTTCTATTTAAGATTCTTAAGATTAAAACAAAAAAGACTTTACTAATATTCCTCACATTAATAAAAAAAACAGTTCAACTAAAATTAAACAGAAATTAATTTGAAAAGGTTCTTAGAAAATTAATTTTGAAAGCTTTTTTCACAAAATAAGTTCTTCAAAAAAAAGTAAAAAGTTGTATTAAACTTAAGACGAGTGGAAATAAAGTCAATTAGCAATTAAAGTTCGAAATAAACTTAAAAAAAGTAAAGAGTTGTATTAAACCTAAGACAAGTGGAAATAAAGTCAAATAGCAATTCAAGTACAAAATAAACTTAAATCAATATCAATAAACTAGCGAAGGCTACTAAGATTAGTAACTACAATAAATAATCCGGTAAAACTTAATTGAAAAGAAACTACCACAAACAGGAGTTTGCCCTCTATGCCTATACCTTCTAAGGACTATGCCGTCATTTGCGCTTTACTAAAATCAAAATCTATCTTAATAATTTTCTCTTTTATAACGCTAATAAATGCAAGATTGCTGAACCTTTCAGGAATGAATAGCAATATATAGTAAACTTCGAATCTTTATGTCATTATTTGTTTCAATTATCTTAGTTACTATGGTGATTTTCTTTTCTTTCTTTTTTTCTATATGTTATGACAAAAGAGCGCATATAGCTCGGAATCATTTTTTTTTTTTATAGTAAAACACAAATAGCGTTCGTAAAAGTAAAAAGAAAAAATTAAAAGAAAAGAAAAAAGTAAAATAAAAATTTTTTCCCGAATTCATATACGATATTTTATTTTACTTATCTCGTTGGTGACCTCATTTTACATTTGGAGATGCTCTGGGGTATTGTCCGGGGGAAATTTTCAGCGGAGTTGGAATTCTCTGGGGATTTATTCATGGGGTTGGGATTTACCGCGGGAGAAATTTTCCATGGGGGAATTACCACCAGTAGAAATTTTCCACGGGGTAAAATTTTTCTTTCAAGGGGTGTTAGACGTATTTCTCTTTGTGGTTTTCAGTTATTTATTGAGAGACTATAACTTTTACACTTTAATTACTATTCGATTTTTCCTTGTTTCAAATCTAATAAAACTTTTTACTTTCCTTTGAAAAACATCTTTGCTGAAAAGTCTTTTAAATTTTAATATATATATATATATATATATATATATATATATATATATATATATATATATATATATATATATATATATATATATATATATATATATATATATATATATATATATATATATATATATATATATATATATATATATATATATATATATATATATATATATATATATATATATATATATATATATATATATATATATATATATATATATATATATATATATATATATATATATATATATATATATATATATATATATATATATATATATATATATATATATATATATATATAAATATAGTACCGAGAGCCCGGTGGCTTCGCCGCTGGGGCCCGGCACTCGGCACATGGCAGGCTTCTATATATGGATTCTCACTGTCTTTTGTCTTCTAAACGCAGACAATTTGAGCCTTTTCTTGATATCATGACGTCCAAATGAACCTTAAATTGGACTTAGTGCCTTCGAAAAATTACATTTTTTTTTATTAGACCTTTAAATTTTGCCTCGGCTTGTCTTTTGTCATTATGAAAGACATATCACCAAACCTTTGTTTCTTCTAATTGTTCAGGTGGTGGGACAAAATTTCCTGTTCCAACCCGGCTTGTCTTTTGTCTTTATGAAAGACATATCGCCAAACCTTTGTTTCTTTTAATTGTTCAGGTGGTGGGACAAAAGCATCTTTTTCTTCCAACGATTTATCTAGTCCAGGTTTTTAATTTTCAAATGTATGGTAGGCATTGATGACCTAATCCATGTCAATATAAAAAATATGCTATCATTTTCAATTTGTTTGGTTCGTTTTACCTCGGCTTGTCTTTCGTCATCATTAAATACATATTGCCAAACCTTTTTTTTTAATGTATAGTGGATTTGTTTGGTTCGTTTCACCTTGGGTTGTCTTTCTTCATTATGAAATGTATATCGCTAAACATTTGTTTATTTTTAACAAAGGTATGGTAGGCATTGATGATCTTATGCATGTCAAAATCCGAAACCCAATCATGATCGCTATCATAATCAATTTTGACATGTTTTGATTATCTTTTTCCAAGTTGATTTTCATGGACTCGCTCACATGTTTTTGTCACATGTCTTCTAACTGCGTATGTCTTTGCTCTTCATTTTCATTTTTGACACGCCACCGATTTTCTTCTAACCGCGTATGTCTTTGCTCTTCATTTTATTTTGACTCGCTCACTTGCTCGGTGTCGCATGTACTCTAAGCGAGTGTGCCTTTGCTCTTCATTTCATTTTTGTAATTTTTGTTTTCACATATGTTCTAACCGCCCGTATCTTTGCTCTTCATTTTCATTTTTGACACGTTTTTGAATTTTGATTACTTCAGACAATTTAGCAATTGCGTTTGCTTTAGCTGTCCGTATTGGTGTTGTTGCAATTGATGGTCCAGATTTTCAATTTTCACATCTTATCACGTTTGGTAGTTCAGGTGTTGGTTCCAAAGAGTCATCATTTAGAGTAATTGCAACTGCAAATTTTCGTTTTTTGGGCCTTTTTACAGGCATTATATTACATAAGAAATTGATGCATTGGAAACTCAGCAGTCTTATTTATGCTATGCATGACATCATATAATAAAACGCTTATGTGATGTCATAAAAAATGCTTATATGATGTACTAACATGGTACATGACGTCACTTACAAAAAACGAAATTAAGGCTTTTAACGATTTTTCTTAGACTTTTGACCTATCTCGATCGTTTTTTTATGTGAGAAAATCCCAAGATACCAATTTTCCAATTATATATATATATATATATATATATATATATATATATATATATATATATATATAGATATATATATATATATATATATATATATATATATATATATATATATATATATATATATATATATATATATATATATATATATATATATATATATATATATATATATATATATATATATATATATATATATATATCTATAGTTTCCGAATATACGTTTGGATATGAGTTACCGAAAATAACCGTTAATTATCCCCATTATTTACGCTATCTTTGCTCTTCATTTTCATTTTTGACACGTTTTTGGATTTTGATTACTACACGCCGTCTAAGTAAAGAATGATGTGGGCACAATACATTATTTATTGTTTCTTTTTCTTTCACCAAGGCACTTTGTATAGGAGTTGTCGTAGAAAATTCAGAAAAAGCCCTTTCGATTCTAAATTGAAAATTCTAGTGCCCATCAAAAGAGCCAAAAGTGAATGAAGGGCAATCATACCCCTTCCCACGCCCATTTATTCACCAAACAAATTTTGGTTAGTTTAAAGTTTAACTTCAATATTTATTGGAATTTTTCTTTGTTTTGGGTTTCATTTGTTCAATAAACATTATTTCTGTTGGTCTGGATAAAAGTAGCTTTATATTTTCCTTTGAAAAACCTCTATTTTTGAAAAGTCATTATAACTAAATAAAATAAATAACGAAAATTACAATAAATAGATAAACACTGTATCGTTTATGGGGGCCTGCCACTCATTTGAACCTTCTACTCTTTGCACTAAACATCAGTGTATAAAATGTTTCTTTTCAGTCATTAAACAAAATGTTCTGGTATCTGACTAAAAATTTAATATTAAAGAACCCATTGTGTTTTGCATTCTCTCTATTGGTTTACAATTTGATACAGTAACAACGTTTTGGTATAAAAAAAAGGTAAAGAACTGGGGCTTTTTAGCTTTTCTTTTTGGCACATACACAATGAATATTGTAATTGCTTTGCCAAATAATATTACAAAAATAAACCAATGGAAATAAAGTATATTTTAAACGTTAAAACATAGATTAAAAATCTACCTGTTTCTCTTTAGACAGTGGCTAGTATAATTTATATGTATTTACATTTTTATGTTACTTTTTTTTTACAACGAATGCTTTGTTTGTGGGAAAACAGCAAAAGAGCTTAATCAAGCTACATCAACTATTTAATTAGGACACATGGCCAAAATCCTCATCAAAACAAGCTGTAGTCGAATAAAACAATCATAAAACACATCAATTTCGGCCTAACAGTTTCTGGGTATTTTTCTTTTTTTTTTTACAAGGATAGGTTGCAAGCCTGTGGCTTACTTTTATGGCAGTTCGAACAAAGCTTAGAGTATCAATCCACTCTGCTACAGGGTTTAAGGGTTTAAGGTTTTGCATTTGTATGATTTTGTTTTTTCATTTTTCATTTTGTGGTAGGGATCTAGGTAGAAGATTAGAAAAAGGAGTTTTTAATTTTGGTATAAAAAATAAAGGAAAGATGGAATATATATTTATGGAATAAGATTAAAATTTAAGTTAAATGTTTCGAACTCTTAATGAAGTGTTTGATTTTAGAGTTTGATTAGAATTTTTAGATTAATAGTTAACTTCAGGATTTGTTCAGTATTTTTAAGTTTATATATTAGGTAAGATTTAAATTTATTTTAATAATTAGAATATATGGGGTATATATATATATATATATATATATATATATATATATATATATATATATATATATATATATATATATATATATATATATATATATATATATATATATATATATATATATATATATATATATATATATATAAATCATAGAGTTTAAATTTGAAGTATTTGAGACTTAGACTGTAGGGTTTAAATTTTAAGAGTTTGGTTTGAATTAGTGGAGTTTATTTTATGAAAAAAAAAATTGAGTAAATTTTTAGGGAATGTAGGAATAGTATAGAATTAAAAAAACATCCACACTGCTACCACAGGGTTCAGCTTACCCTATTTTAAGTGTATTTTATGGAACACTCATCAGTGACAGCGCTGTAACCAAGGGCGCCAGCAGGAAATTTTCCAGGGGGGGGGGCAGACGGCAAAATAGCAGTGGTGGTTGGGTGACGGGAAATATATTTCAGGATATTTTTCGGTAGGAATAAGTCTATTTTTAAATACTTTTAGAAAAAAACTTTCAAATAAAAAGAACAATTAAATTGCATGTAAAATGAAACAAAATACTGTAAATTTTAAACAACAAGGATTTCTGGTAGTAAAAGGATCAATTTATTTAGTCAATAACATATCTAATTATTATGCGTTTAATCTTAAAAGAAAATCAAACTCAAACCAAAATTACAGAAAGATTTATTGCTTCGTAGGTTTTAACATATGTAGACTTGTCTTTATACACTTTCCTACGCCATAGAATAGTTTACAGACGGAGTAGAGATACTCAAAGACAATCCTGCCTGTATAGATACCACGTTTTGATTTTATAACGGCCATGTAAAATGTACCTCTTACATAACAGGACAATTCTCCCCCTCGAACTTTAATCCTTTACATATTCCGACATTTAAAAAAAGCAGAATAGCAAAAGAAAATCCAATTTTAAACTTACTATCCAGCTGTCAAATTGACCCTCTATCTTTTAATTGCCCTATTCAACTAAATAAAATTAACAGGTTCAAAAAATTTCCGTTACAAGATAATCTTGTCAAATAGTTTGTGATAAAAAACTGGAAGCAAAAAGAGACTTGGGCCAATATTCACCAAAACTAAAAGTGGAATCCTCATGACAATTTTTAAACCTACAGTATTGGCTTTTTATGCTGATTCTAAATAAAGATTCTTTCAGTTTATTGTTACCCACCCAAAACCAAAAATCTGAGAACATTTGCCTGATTTTTGAAAAAAAGGGGAAACATCCCCAAAAAAGCAAGCGATCTTATTGAAAGATTTTATCAGAGAACCCTGCCGTAGAGGTTTCAAGCTCCAATCTTCAAAATGTGGAATTTCGCTTTTTTTCAGAAGAAACACTGTCGAGGCTTTGTTTATTTTTTCCCCCTACATGGGCTATTGTATCAAACCGAATGTTCAAGATAATTGGGAGGGAGCTCATTGAAACAAAAATTTAAAGCTCTTTTCTAAGTGACTATACAGTTTGGGCCAGGGGAAAGTCTTGTTCTCTGCCATTCTAGGGCACCAAACTACGACTTTACCCCAAGGAGGACAAATTTGCAATAAATTTAAGATTCTGAGAAGCTAATAAATTTAAAAGTATCAATAACTATATTTTAGGCTTTCCAGCTGCACAAGAAGTAATGCCACGTGGTGGCAGTACTGGATTCAAGCAAGTTGATTCGATTTATTTGTAGCGAAATTAGGCTACGCTTGGTGATCTGTAATTACGTGTAAGCTACAATAAGAAGGGGGGTGAGTCTTTGTTTAGGTGGGGACAGGGTAGATTCCTGAAAAGATACATTTTAATGAACAAACTCTTGGTCTTCATGAGGCTTCAGATAATTGTTGAAAGAGATAGGGCGAGTAGGAATTAATTAAATTGTTTCTCTATACAGCTAAAATGTTACATTCCCATTTCTACCAGCACAGAGGTGGAAAAAACAAGGCAGATCATAATTAGCCTCGCCAGGAAATTTGTTTTGGGGTGGCAAATACTGCAAGGAACTTAGTTTTCAGCAATTTAAAATGGTGTTATTTTCTTTTTCTATTTATATGAAATATTTCAATGTATTTAAACAAATGTATGTAATGTATTTATCGATAAGAAAATCCTATTGTAGAGGTTGTGATGGATTCAGTTATGTAGAAGATCAAAACTCTTGCAGAAACTCCATTCATACCAACAATAATATTCCTTTTCATCCAACCAAAATTCTTTTGTAGTAATATTAACAAGGACTTTTTATCAAAATTACTATTCATCGCCAATTTTTTAAGTATGTTCATATTTTATCCAAAATTGAAATTGAAAATTTAAATGTAGGACGGTACTAATACAAGTACAATTATTGACTAACACATTTTAAAAGCAATTAACCAGGGATATAAAGGACAGGTTATATATATATACCTCAAATTATATCTTGGTTAGGCCTGGGTATGATTCTGAAAACACTCAGAAACTAAATAAAAGAACTTTTCAACTGAAAGCAAGAAACAGATTTGAAACCTATTTGAACAGAGTATTTTTTATATGAAGGGCGCTGTCTCCTCTTTAGCTCCTTACTCTTTACTGTGAAGTTTGGCTTTTTTCCAAATTTTTAAAGAAAATTTGCAATTCGACAGATAAGATAATTTCGGAGACCACACTGCCTTTCCATGACGATAAATAAAAGTTCAAAATAGTTTTACTACTGGTGACGGTCACTGCATATGAGACCGAAATTTCTGGAATTTTTGTGAATTTCTATTACTGTTATCATCATCACTTTCTATTAAAAGGATTATGTCCCTACTTGAACTTTTATTTATCGTCATGGAAAGATAAGATTTTTTAAAACACTAAAAATGCTTTTGTTTAATGAGCAAGGTGTTGAGAAGAGGGCAGTTCCCCTTATTTACAGAGTAATTTATATTTGTTTTAAGTTTTAAATATGCTCCTTAATTTAGTTGAAAACCCTTTTCCATTTGTTTAATTACATTTCATGAAACTGTAAAGTTATGTGAATACTTTTGGTAACCAAGAAAAAACGATCAATATTTCTGTACCGTGAGTAAAATGATATATTTAAAATACAAAGAATAAAGTTCCTTCTTTCTAAATATAATTCCGACTTCCTATACTTAATTTTAAATCTATGTTCAAAAAAAAGAAAAGTCCATCAGAAGCATAGAGAAAAATTATTGTTAGCAACAGAAAACGAGCAATGATAATCAGATTTCGGTTTTACTATAAGAGTGGGCAATACCAAACGTGAAGCCCACATTATTTCTAAAGACTATTAAGTTATAGGAGCCGTGTGAACGTTTGAACCATAGTAAATAATAAAGACCGATTTTAGGATTGAGGGTTCGCGCCACCTCATGACTTAGGCCAATCGTGGGAAGCTCCCACGGCACATGTTCAGGACTTAGGATATATAGTGAAGAAAAGTGTTTTTCGTGCTCTCATTATTGTCGACAGAATTATATTGGCATTCAGGCATTGCGATTCAAATTATTATGCAGTTATTGTAGAGACTTGGTTATTATTTGCCGTCATTTGAAGTGACCCATTGCTATACACCTAAGAAGGTAGGTCTCAATAAAACCATTGCTTTTCTGTTATGTGTTTGTTTTATTTTATATGTCCTTATCTAGTCACACGACATGTAATTAGTTTATAAGTCTCCAAAGTATGTTCCCAGAAGGACTCTGATTTTAAACCAAACGATGCGATTGTAAAATTACCCGATGGAACCATAGATTTTCTTATCATTTTGATAGTTTCCGTAGCGCATCACTCGACCTACGAAAAATTCACTCGGCTGAAACGGTGCGACCTTTAACGCCTTAAACGGCACAGTCTTAAGCGCTATAAGTGGCGCTATCGAAGAACTTATAAGGTGTAAGTTCACAGCTTTAAAGTACGATATTAGATTTGACGCGGTCAATATTTATGACTACAATTGCCTCAATCACTTTTTTTCTTTTTATCGCTACATTTCAATGATCTCTGTTTACATTAATTTAAAAAAAAACTTTTTCCCAAGGGAAGTAAAGAACGAAGTTGAAACTTAAAACGGACAAAATTATTACTTCACAGCCTATCTAATATATATCAGTAAAACTAATACAGATAAACAAACTAATTATGTTTCCCTATGTTTCTAGGATTATAAAAAAAACTAGCACTGTACTGAAAAAACAAAAGTCAAGTATAAGAAACACGAATATTGGTTTTGGAGTCAAAAGGGAGTATGTAACCTGACAACAATAAACTAATCTGTAAAGCTTTCCATTGTCTTACACCAGTTGTGACATCAGTAACTTTCAGTATACAATTAAAATCATCTTAAAAATATCAGTGTAAAATTAAATAATTTTTTAATAACCGCAAAGTAACTGAACAGCATACAGAAATACTGGATTGATTTATCAGGTTGTATATACATCTTAGAACTACATCTTTGCACTATTTTTCGACATAGTCTCCATAACGATTGAGGCACTTATCGTATCTCTTCACAAGCTTTGAAATTGCTTCTGCATAAAAATCACCCGCTTGTGCCTTGAGCCAGCCTGTGACCGCATCTTTGAGTTCTTCGTCGTCATCAAACCGCTGGGACCCGAGCCATTTCTTCATATGCATGAAGAGGTGATAATCACTTGGCACCAGATCTGGGCTGTAAGGTGGATGGTTGAAAACGTCCCACTTGAAGGACTCAAGAAGGGCTTTTGTTCTGCGAGCAGAGTGAGGACGGGCGTTATCGTGCAGAAAAACGATACCAGAAGTCAGCATACCACAGCATTTGTTCTGTATAGCCCGTCATAATGTTTTTAGTGTTTCACAGTACACGTTTTGATTAATGGTTGTCCCACGTTCCATGAATTAAACCAAAAGCACCCCTTTGGCATCCCAAAACACCGTTGCTATCAGCTTTCTGGCACAAAAATCTTGCCGGGCTTTTTGTGGTTTGGTTGGTAAATCTAAATTTGCCCACATCTTTGACTGTTCTTTTGTCTCTGGGTTCACGTACTTAATTCAGGTTTCGTCACCGGTCACGATTCTGTTTAACAATGTTTCTCCTTCGTCCTCATAACGTGACAGAAAGTCTAATGCAGAGGCCATTCTTTTGAGTTTTGTGGTGGTCGGTAAGAATTTTGGGCACCCATCATGCACAGAACTTACGGTAACCCAATCTTGCTGTCACTATCTCGTACAAAAGAGTCTTAGAAATCTGTGGAAAATCAGTAGACAACTCCGCCATTGTGAAACGTCGATTTTCACGAACTTTCGCATCAACTGTCTGAACGAGTTCGTCAGTCACCAAGGATGGTCTACCACTCCTCTCTTCATCATGAACGTTTTCTCGTCCACTTTTAAATAAACGTACCCATTCACGGACAACTCCTTCACTCATAACTTTTGGTCCACACACGGCACAAAGCTCACGATGAATAGCTGCTGCAGAGTATCCTTTGGCTGTAAAAAACCTTATAACAGCACGCACTTCACATTTGGCGGATTTTCTATTGCAGCACACATTTCAAACTACCACAATAACTAAACTAGCGCAGGTACGATGTTCACTCGACTACGGCTTGATGCCGACTGACTTGCTGAGCGCGTGAATGCACAGATGGCGCGCTACTCCCCCCACTACACGCACTGTGACCAATCGGAGGTTAGTTTCTGAATTGCCCTCGTATTTTGGTCTTGCAAGCTATAATACTAACAGTGAGTAATATACAATCTTAAATTGTAATAAATATGCTTTAGTATTATTTGAAATGAGGATCAAATAAGACATTATATGAACTCTGGAAATCTGGTTATTTCTCTCTATACAACAGTGAATTTCAAGCTATGATACAAATTCTAAAGCTATTCTATATTCCTAAGACTATCAAGATGGTTTTATTTCGAACTTGTCTTCAAACTAATCATGACTTGTCCTTTTCAGGACCAAAACTAGAGCCAGTCATTGAATTGAGCCATTGTGCAGAAATGATACCATATTAAACGAAAAAATAAAATAAAACAACAACCCTAAAATTGATTGTTGCTTTTTCTTAAAAGAGATTGATTCTAAAAGAGATTAATAATATTTTTATTCTGTAAAAAGTGTCTTTAATTGGTTTTCTTTTATTGTAAGAAAACTTCTATATTATTTTGTGCTTTCAGTAAAGCGCTAGTTTTCTTTAATCCTAGAAGCATAGGGAAATATAATTAGTTGGTTTATTTGTATTAGTTTTATTAATATATATTAGATAGGCCGTGACGTAATAATTTTTGTCCGTTTTAAGTTTCAACTTCGCTCTTTACTTCCCTCGGGAAAACTTTGTTTTTTTAAATTAATCTTTGTTCGTTTATGATTAAAATTTAATGTAGAAACAACGCTGCCATGATCTTTTTTACTTATACGGGGTAATGAATTTTCGTTTTAAGTTTTAATGTCACTCCTTAGTTTCAGTTGAAAACTTAGTTTTAACATAATTTATAATTTACCGATCTAGGGAAGATAAGACACCCCTAGAAAATACTGTAGACAGCCTTGACAGCTACGAAAAACTGTCAGTCATAACATAAAGTTCATTATCCATACTTCACAAAACAATACATATTTTTCAGGAAAATTTGTTTTTCAATGAATAAAAAGTTGGCTTTAATCAGCCGACTTCGCTTGAAAAAGCTATAACGAAGACAGGGCTTTATAAATCGCCTACTGACTAGCAGAAACTAGAAGACTACTGTAACAAAAGAAATCTGTTTAAGGGTTCATTTAGTAGCTTATATTTATACCTAATCACTTTTTATAAATCTGACTTGATAGCAAATTCCCACAAAGTGCACTTTAGATTGTTGAAGAAAGATGATGGATGCGTGTTTATTTATTTGTTTTTTTTTTCGCCAGGGGTGATCGTATTGACCCACTGGGCCTACACTGTCAAGAGAGGGCTTATTCTAATAGAAATGAAAGGTTTTGGTGCCCTTCTTAACTGACCAAAATAATTAGGGGGCAACTAGGCCCCCTCCCACGCAACCTTTTTCTCAAAAACCGTCCGATCAAAATTTTAATATAGCTTTTCTTCTTCAGCATAGTCGAAAGGCCCAATAACTATGTCTTTAGATATAAAATGACGCCCTACAGCCCCTGGGGAAAGGGTTTTAAGTTGTAAAATTTACCCATTGTTTTATTTGTTATTGGGAATTTGCATACATTTTTTGGGTGGGAAGGAAGAAATTTTTGCTGGGAGGATTTTACACGGGGATAATTTTCTATGAAAAGGGAACTTTCCAGGGGCAAACTTTTCAGGGGAAATTTTACACTTGGTGACTTTGTCAGAATTCCTAGAACTTGTTTATCAAACACCAAAATATTTAATGGTCTTGGAATCAACTGTTTACAAAAAGTAACGCATTATCAAAGCAGTTTGTTCAAATTAAAACATTAAAACTAAGATTAAGAAAATTAAAAAAAAATATTTAATATTTTTGATTTAATTTTGAATACCAAAAACCAATACATCTGACACCTTTATACTTCATAACTGTAAAAAATTAAATCTTTTTCAAAGCGACACCTAGATAAATACAAGGCATGTTTTTTAAGTAGGTACAATTTTGCGATTCCGTAGCCGCAGCGCTACGGTCGGCGTTCTGCGCATGCGCACTGGCTACCTACATCTCTTGTCTACGCACTGACGCCATTAAAATCTGATTCTTCATTGTATACGTTGTTTACTGAGTGTTTAAGATGCCTCCGACAATCTTGAGTCGCACCTATTGTGAAGTACGGGCTGTTATACGATTTCTTAGTGCTAAAGACGTAAAACCGATCGATATTCATCGCGAGATCTGTGAAGTTACGGACAAAACATTATGAGTGATGGAATGGTAAGAAAATGGGTGAGAGCATTTAAAGATGGCCGCAAAAATGTGCATGATGAAGAATGGAGTGGGCGTCCTTTGCTCTTTAATGCAGATTTGGTGCAGAAAGTGGAAGAAAAGGTGAGAGAAAACAGACGCTTTACAATTTCATCAATGTGCAACTGGTTTCCTCAATATTCTTGTAGTGTTTTGTATCACATTGTGACTGAGAGCTTGAATTACTGGAAATTGTGTTCACGTTGGGTTCCAAAAATGTTGACGGATTTGCACAAAACCCAACGTTTAGGCAGTGCATGGCTTTCCTTGAGCGGTATCACAATGAAGGTGAGGATTATTTAGACCAAATTGCTACTGGTGACGAAACATGGGTGGCCTACATCACACCAGAATCAAAATAACAATCCATGGAATGGCGACATTCATCATTACCCAAAAAAGTGAAGTTTAAGCAAACAATTTCTGACAGGAAAATCATGTTCACTGTTTTTTGGGACAAAAAAGGAGTATTGCTAGTAGAGCTTCTGCCTCGTAATGAGATAATCAATGCAGCATCTAATTGTGAGACATTGAATAATCTGCGTCATGCAATCCAGAACAAAAGACGTGGCAAGTTGAGTAAGGGTATCGTTTTGCTGCATGACAATGCACGTCCACATGTGGCTAATCGGCCCAAAGATCTCATCAAATATTTTAAATGGGAAACTCTAGATCATCCTCCATACAGCCCTGATCTGGCGCCCAGCGACTACCATTTGTTCCTGATCTTGAAGAAACACCTGGGTGGTCAGCTTCTTCAAAACGATAACAAAGTCAAAACAGTTGTGATACAGTGGTTAACAAGTCAGGCGGCAGAATTTTATGAGGAGGGTATTCAAAAACTGGTGCCACGTTATGACAAGTGCCTCAATATTCATGGAAATTATGTAGAAAGTAGATTAAGGTACAGGCTTTCATGTCAAAATAAAATTATTGTGATATCTTTGCATGTCTTTTTTTAATTCCAAAACCGTACTTACTTAAAAAACATACCTCGTACAGTCACTCCTGGAAAAATAAATAAATGAGAATAAAACACAAAAACGTATCCGAGCAGGGGGAAAATATAAAAATTCCCAGCATTCTGTTCAGGGAAACATTTCTGATTATAGTTGCTTCATATATCAGCTCATGGGTACTCTGGCAATGCAAGCAAAAGTTGACGGCATATTTTTATAAAAATTGCCCTTTATTAAGTTGTTTTCCTTGTGTTTTCTTTTATTATACAAGCTTTCTTGTTTACTAATAACTGAACTACTTACTAATAAGCAAATAAACATTTAGGATCACCATAAAAAGCTGATTCTTTGATTGAATGTTATCAATAGTTAGTCCCTTACAATTTTGTTATAGGGTCAAAATCTATTGGCAGGCAGTCAACAATGGGGCAACACACATTTTTTCCATTGTTTTTCCATATTCTGCTTGTTTTCTTTTGGTTTCCTTATAATAACTTATTGTCCCATATCTCCAAGGGGGGCCATGCCCCCCCCTACCGGCTCCCATTGTTTTTACTCTGCCTAAGAAGAGAGCCATGTGGTTTCCATGTTTGTTTCAGCGGCAATTTTGAAAGGAAGGAGTCACTAACAAACTTTTAAGGGAGCTCAACTGATCGAAAACTCAAAGCTTTAGTCCTCTTTTAAAGGTCAAAAGAGCAGGGAAAGTGACTTAATCCATCACTTACTATGGAAGCTATAACAACTTGAACTTATCTAATTTGAAATTTCTTTACGGTTTAGGAGCAAGAAATATCAAAAGAGGTTATCTGTAGATGGGTTATGGAGAGTGTTTTTCCTGAAACGTCTTTAGAACAGTTTAAAGAAGAACTTGAAACTTTCAAGGGATTCTTTAGGGAGGGGTGTCAATCTCAAATTTTAATATCGATGAGAAAGCAAATAAAGGCTGAATATATTATATATGTTCTCATAATACTGGAAAAGAAGGAAAAGGAACTTCTAGTTTTGTGTATAGAGGCAGAACAAATTGGCCAACAGATATGTATCTCCATCATGGCTGAGGGTTTGGCACTTGTAGCCACAGTGAATTTTCAGTAGCACTAATGCTTCTAATACTGTTGCTACTGCCAGTACTACTGCTTTTACTACTACTCCTACTGCTATTACTACTACAACTATTACTGATATTGCTACTACAACTGCTACTACAACTACTACTACTACTACTACTACACCAACAACAACTACTACTACTACTACAACTACTGCTTCTACTGCTACTACTGCTACAACTAATGCTACTAGTAGTAGTGGTCTATAGATGGGTCCAGGGATAAGACCAGACCCCCGAAGCTCTAATGATAAGGTCAATAGTCCAAAGATAACAGCCTGAGGCTCTAGTTTGCGATACAATACTCCAAGACAAACATCAGTAGCATATCCATATTAGCACAAAATATGCATAACCGGTTTACCTAGCAACCACATCCGATAATGGACCTACCCCAGAAACCAGAATGACTATACTACAGAGGACACATCTCATTTGTATACTTCCATGAGAACTTCATTTACATATAGCCATGAGTCCGTAGCAACCAGCCTTAGAAACCAGATCCAACATAAAGCTGGATTTTCGATGTATTTTATACTAGCAAGAAAGTAGAGTTCAGATTCAGAGAGAACATCTTGAATATATCTTTATTATCAAGTTTTTATTTGACAAGACATACTAGCGAAAATGAGGTGTTTGTTTACACTATTAGAAGTTGGTAATGGAGCTGGCAACAGCAGCACAGTATCTCAGGAGCAGATAAGGGTACTCCATCGGAACTTTCAGGAATGTTGTTGGAGATGTCGAACTAAATCAAATGCCACTATGTGATCCAATGTCTTTCAAAAAGGTGTATCTGCAATATCTAAGGAACAGCTAGGTTCATTAAGTTGATACTTTCAGGGTATTTCGATTGGGATATTAAACTAACTCAGAAGAAAATATGTACATTCAGTTTTTCAAAAGGATGCATCTGAATTCCCTTGAGAGGTTCTAAGGGTATATTAGGGGGTCGTAAGACTGAATCTAAAAGTATTATGTGCACCCAAGGTTGTCAAAAGAGTGTATATGCGATATCTCGGGAACCGTTAAATGAGTTAATTTGAAACTTCCAGGGATTGTTGAGAGAAAGGTCTGTTAATGTCTATACTCAAATCATTAATATGATGGTAGACAGTATGACTTCTGCCCAATACAATCCCAAGGAATATGTGAATTTTCTATTTAATATTCTTAAGAGGAAAACAAAAAAGACTTTACTAATATTCCCTACATTAATCAAAAAAATAGTTCAACTAAAATTAAACAGAAATTAATTTGAAAAGCTTCTTAGAAAATTAATTTTGAAACTTTTTTCACAAAAGAAGTTTTTCCAAATAAAGTAAAGAGGTAAACCCAAGACGAGTAGAAATAAAGTCAATTAGCAATCAAAGTTCAAAATAAACTTTAAAAAAGTAAAGAGTTGTATTAAACCTAAGACAAGTGGAAATAAAGTCAAATAGCAATTCAAGTACGAAATAAACTTAAATCAATATTAATAAATTAGTGAAGGCTACTAAGATTAGTAACTACAATAAATAATCTGGTAAAATTTAATTGAAAAGAAACTACCACAAACAGGAGTTTGCCCTCTATGCCTATACCTTCTAAGGACTATCCCGTCATTTGCGCTTTATTAAAAGCAAAATGTACCTTAATAATTTTCTCTTTTATAACGCTAATAAATGCAAGACTACTGAATCTTTCAGGAATGAATAGCAATATATAATAAAACTTCGAATCTTTATTTCATTATTTGTTTCAATTATCTTAGTTACTATGGTGATTTTTTTTTCTTTCTTTTTTTTCTATATGTTATGACAAAAGACCGCAAATAGCTCGGAATCATTTTTTTTTTATAGTAGAACAAAATATATATATATATATATATATATATATATATATATATATATATATATATATATATATATATATATATAGTTACCGAATATGCGTTTGGATATGCTTTACCGAAAATAACCGTTAATTATTCCCATTATTTGCGCTGAAGTCTTTACAAATACTTCTTATTCCAATTAAACAGCTCTTGTTTTGAGCTAACATTCCTAAAGAAAAGGGACAAAAAGCCAATTTGTAGAGCAAAATGCGAGGATTTAGGAGGTGGCAGTTCCCTGCTCATTTATAGAATAATTAGATTCTTTTTTTAGTTTTAATGCTGCTCTTTACTTTTACTTGAAAAACTTGCTTATGTTTCTCCAAAAATGACTAAGTTTTATTCCATAATCTTTAATTTATTTTTTATTAATTTATTATACTATTTTGTCAACAAATATAACAGTTGACATCATTAATACCTCTAAACTACGTTGTAATGGCTATAGAAACTTAATGATTCAGCTGAAAGAACAAAGCTAACCAAAAAACTCTAGATTTCCATATTTACTTTGTTAACAACTTTTGTATGGATCAACCTGTTTTGGATTTGCCCATCCTTTTGCACTGTTGTCTTTACTCTAGAGTATATTTACATTCCTTTACTAGTATAAAGAGAACAAGAATGTTAATAAAATATTAGTCAGTAAGTAGAAGTGATAATGAAATTTATTCTACTGATTTTAGTTGCTTCAATAGCTGCTACTATTGGTAAGTACTTTGTTTGGTAATTCGGTAGTTTTTCTTGTAAACGTTCAGCTCATAGATGTCAGCTAAGGGTTCAGGTTACCTGATCACGGGTGCCCTCTTAGGAGTAACCCAGTAAAGAGCGAACCCCAGATGTTTTGACACAAAAATGAAAAATGGATATTAAAAAGAACTGCAAACTGATAAAAGGTTCCTTTAAATGTTAATTCGGGAATGGTAGCTATTATTTTGTTTCATTTCAAAGTAAAGCTTATTCCAAAATTGTTTTGATGGGAATTTTGAAGAATAGCTTGAAATTTCTTGAAAATCCAACGGTATTGAAATAAAAAATTCACCATTGAGATTCCCGCGGTCATACTTGGCGGATGATATATATGGTCAGCCAAAACCTGAATAAATTGCTCTCTTATAAAGATTCTCTCCTCTACTTTAGACACTTTTTTTTACTTGAACTCTCTCAATTTCCCACTTATTTTGCCCTTAGATGCGAGAGAGAAAAATAAGAACATTTAAAAATCTAGCACTTGTCCGCTTGACATTCCGATTCAACCTTTATTGACAATCTTTCAGAACTTACATTTATTGAATCTACCTCTACTCATAAATTCTCAAACTGTTGGAAATTAGCTTTTATTGCTCCCGTAAAAAAGAAAGGTAACATGTAAGATTTTATCATTTCCAACTCGTTACACTTACTCCCATTTTCTCCAGATAATATAGAAGCTTTTTAACTGACTGGTTGAAAGAAAAAAAAAATCTCAAACACTGATCAGAGGCAATTCTGATGCTTACGCTCTACGTCGACCACCTGCCATTCTGTTCGCCTTAAATACACAATATGTAACTGGCTTGAAAAAAGCAAATACCTGACTCTAAAGGCTTTTGATTTACAAAAAGTTTTTTATTTAATTAACCGCAATTCATTAGTGAAAAAACTACTAAATCAACTTCAAGTTGGACCCTTTTTTTAATTAGAATTAAATAAAAAAAAAAAACAAGTTTTTGTAACTGAAAGTAAGGAGCGATATTAAAACTTAAAATGAACAGAAATTATTACGTATATGAAAGGGGCTGTCCCCTCCTCAACGCCTCACTCTTTACGGTTAAGTTTTTTATTGTTTTAAAAAATAAAGTTTGTGTGACAGAGTCAAACTTTAGTGTAAAGAGCGAGGCGTTGAGGAGGGTACAGCCTCTTTCATATGCGGAATAATTTCTGTTCGTTTTAAGTTTTAATGTCGCTCCTTACTTTCAGTTAAAAAAAATCGTTTTTTATTTAATTTCTGAACGTTTCTGAATTAATACAGCTTTGATTTTGGGTCACCGTACATGAATAATTAAAACTAAATTTGCATATTAATTTTACTTTTTTTGGCTAAATGGCTTTCTTAACTTACGGAACAAACTTCTATATTCGTATGTTTTTATTACGTATATTAGGGAGTTTACCCCTAATAAATGCCTCGCTCTTTGCGCTAAAGTTCAAATTTCGTTCGAATCACAAACCTCTGAATCACAAAGGCCGGTTAATTAGAATAGATAGCTGTTTTGGAAGTACTAGAAAAAACTTTTGCGTAAAGGGCGAGGTAAAGACTAGGGGGCGAACCCCCTCATATACGTAATAATTTCAGTTTGTTTAAGTTTTAATATTGCTCCTTACTTTCAGTTGAAAACACTTGTTTTGTTTTCTTTATTTAATTTCTGATTGCTATTTAAATAATGCTGAGAAATCCGGCACCCCCTTCATAGCAATGGCCCTTCCCCCAAGCAAACATCCTCCATGGGAAGATACTGCCCCGTAACCCCCTCTTGAGAACCCCCCCTCCACCAGAAAAAAATCCCTCCTGAAACGTCTTTATACTTCCCATTAACCAATACTATATGTAAACAATAGGCAAAGTTCATTAGGGCACTAGAACTTTTAATTTACGTTCAGATGAGCCCTCTCACGATATTCTAAGACTACTGGATCGATACGATCACCCCTGGGAAAACAAACAAATAAACAAACACGCATCCGTAATCTTTCTTCTGGCAAAAAATACAAAATTCCACATTTTTGCAGATAGGAGCTTGAAACTTCTATAGTAGGGTTCTCTGATAGGCTGAATCTGATGGTGTGATTTTCATTAAAGTTTTATGACTTTTAAGGGTTATTTTCCCCTTTTTTCGAAAATAAGGCATATTTTCTCAAGCAAGTAACTTTCGATGGGTAAGACTAAACTTAATAAAACTTATATATTGCAAATCAGCATAAAAATTTGATTCTTTTGATGTATCAATTGGTATCAAAATTCCGGTTTTAAGAGTTTTGGTTACTATTGAGCCGGGTCACTCCTTACTTACAGTTCGTTACCACGAACTGTTTGATAATTGTGTTTTTTTTTTTCACTTTAATACATCACAAGTTGTCTAATACCTTGACGCTTGTTTTGATCCCTTCCAAATTTATAATGTTGTATCCCAGGGAGTCTTCTTAGGCCCAATTTTAGTTCTCGCGAAGATAAATAGCCTTGGGGTCGATTTCTCTGATAAAAGAAAATTTTGGTGAAGATTTAACAGTCTTAGAGAAATCTGGCAATAGATTAGTAGAAAAAATAACAGATATCATGGAGGAGGTATCAGATGAGATGAAACTGTGACTAATGCAGGGATCGTCCGCCGTCATCAATGTTAATAAAGTTTTCACGAAATTGAGCACTGTAAAGTTTGTTCCGCTCACACAAGAACCTCACCTTTTTGACTACACTGCAATTTTTCATAGCAAGTAACTGAATTAACCAGAGGTGGATCTCAGAAAACCATCTTCTTAAGCATTTTCTTCTTTTCAAACAGTTCGTGGTAACAAACTGTAAGTAAGGAGCGACCCGGCTCAATGGTAACCGAAACTCTAGAAAACGGGTTTTTGATACCAATAGATATATCAAAAGAATCAGATTTCAATTTTGATTTCAAATATATAACTTTCATCAAGTTCAGTGCAACCCATCAAAAGTTACGCGCCTGAGAAAATTTGGCTGATTTTCAAACAAAGGGGGAAAGACCCCCTAAAAGATATAGAACCTTAGTGAAAATCACAACATCATATTCAGCGTATTAGAGAACCCTACTGTAGAGGTTTCAAGCTCCTATCTACAAAAATGTGGAATTTTACATTTTTTGCCAGAAGAAAGATCATGGATGCGTGTTTATTTGTTTGTTTGTTTGTTTGTTTGTTTTTTTTTCCCAGGGGTGATCGTATCGACCCAGTGGTCCTAGAATATCGTGGGAGGGCTCATTGGAACGGAAATTAAAAGTTCTAGTGCCCTTTTTAAGTGACCAAAAAAAATGGAGGCCAACTAGGCCCCCTCCCACGCTCATTTTTTCCCATAGTAACCCAATAAAAATTTTTAGAGTGACATTTTGTTCACCATGGTCGAAAATACGATAAAAATGTGTTTTAGGATGAATTAAGTCCCAGAATTACCCTAAGTGTATGATAGGATTTTGGACCTTTACCAAATTTAACCATTTATCTTGTTTTTTGCGTATTTTTAAATAATTTTCATGTTGGTTTTTTTTCTGGTAGGGGTCGGGAAGGGGGGGTTGGTAATTATGTTGGAGGATCTGTTCATGATGAAAGTTTTCATGGGGGAAGGGAAATTGCCATGAAGGGGGCGCCAAACTTGCCAGCATTATTTATTGGTTATTGGGAAGTATACAACCATTTTCAGGAAGGATTTTTTCTTGAGGGGGGGGCTAGAGGAGGGGGTTACTCTGGATAATATTTCCGTGGAGGATGTTTCTTTGGGGTAAGGGACATTTCTATGAAGGGGGCGCCGGATTTCCAAGCATTATTTAAGAAACATTCAGAAATTAAATAAAAAAAAATAAGTTTTTTCAACTGAAATGTAAGAAGGAATATTAGAACTTAAAACAAACAGAGATTATAACGTATGTGAGGGGGTTCCCCCCAAGTCAATACCTCGCTCTTTACGCTACAGTTTTTTTTAGTGTTTTCAAAAGAGCTATCTATTCTAATTAAACGGCCTTTGTGATTCAGGGGTTTGTGAATCAAAATTTGTTTTAACTTTTAACGTAAAGAGCGTGGTATTGACTAAGGGGAGAACCCCTTCATATAAGTAATAACATATACGTAATAAAAAAAACAATAAAAAAACAAGCGATACGGCTCAATAGTATTCGAAAATTTTAAAAACAAAATTTTGATGTCAATAAATGTATCAAAAGAATGTGTTTATAATGCTGATCCTAAATATATAAATTTTATTAAGTTTAGTATTACTCATCAAAGGCTACGAGCCTGAGAAAATTTACTCGATTTTTTAAAGAGGGGGAAACATCCCCTACAAGTGAAAGAATTTTAATGAAAATCACACCGTCAGATTCAGCGTATCAGAAAACAATATTACATAGGTTTCAAGCTCATATCTGCAAAAATCTGCAACTTTGTATTTTTTGCCAGAAGAAAAATATACGAATATAGAAGTTAGTTACGTAAGTTAATTTGTAAAGACATCCATTTAGCAAAAGAAAAGTAAAATTTTTATGCAAATAAAAGCTGCATTAACTAAAAAACGATCTGAAATTAAATAAAAAAAACAAGTTTTTTAAACTGAAAGTAAGGAGCGACATTAAAACTTAAAACGAACAGAAATTATTCCGTATATGAAAGGGGCTGTCTCCTCCTCAACGCCTCGCTCTTTACGCTAAAGTTTGACTCTGTCTCACAACTTTATTTTTTAAAACAATAAAAAACTTTAGCGTAAAGAGCGAGGCGTTGAGGAGGGGACAGCCCCTTTCATATACGGAATAATTTCTGTTCGTTTTAAGTTTTAATGTCGCTCCTTACTTTCAGTTTAAAAAACTTGTTTTTTTTATTTATAATAAGTAAGGCTTAGATGAAATTTTGTTTGGTTTAACTCTTATTCTTTTACCAAGAAAAATATTCTATTCAAATATACACTATTACTAGACACTTCTTTCTGTTTGGTTTATTGGGAGTTTTCCAAAAGTCTTCTGCTTTTAGCTAAACTTTGTGGACTTTCTCGAAAAAATTAAGTAAATTCAACTTTTTTCTTACGGTACAAAGTCAACAAAGTTGTGTGAGGAAAACGGCTAATTGATTTTGTAGACAGCTTTATTGACGCAGTTAGAGCCCTGGATAAGGATGAAAGTCAACTTTTCAAAGTCAACAATATTAACGATTAATTTACTTCAGGTCTTTACTTACAATCTTTTAATTTTGATTATTGTTTCTAACTGTTATATTTGCTTGTTTTTTTTGTGTTTGTGTGTATGTGTTTGTGTGTGTGTGTTTGTGTGTTCTTTTAATCTAAAGTGCAGATTAGGCTCATCAGGGCGTATCATGGACATTATTCAGAAATACAAATATTATCTTATCCCCTTGATATACAGAACATTTTCTGTTTATTTTGTGTTTTCATGTCATTCTTTACTATCATTTGGTAAAACTAATGAATATCAAAATTGCAGAATGAAGAAGTCTATTGGCAGGCAACGGATACTTATTCAATCCAATTGGTGATTGTTTCTTTCATTTTTTTTTCCGACTGGTTTTTTGTTTTGATTCAGTGTCTATTCTGCTCTCGTTAGATTCACTTCGGAAGGTTTTTTTTTTTAAGCACTGAAGACGACTTGGCGGAGGTCCTTGTCGAAATATTTGCCAGTTCTTCGTCTTAATATTTTGCCACTGGCTGACAAAATCCTCGTTTTCTCACCTATTTGATTTTATTTTTCATTCATTATTTCCTTTCCTCTCTTGTTTTCATACAGCATACTTAATGGCAGTAAAGAGCAACATTAGAACTAAGAACGGACAGAATATTGTATATTAGAAGTCCATCCCCACTCGTTATGCTGGCTTTTACTTTTCTTCATCATACTTCAAGAACACATGCGACAATGCAAGAGAAATATAATCAATACTTGCAATTGTTTGTTGCCTACATTTCTTGCACATCGAAATGCGTTCACTTAAAGGTAAACAATTCGACAATGGATTTTACAATCCCTACCGGCGATGCTGATTTAGTTTTCATGCCCCTTCAGACAGGAAGCACAAGGGGGGGGGGGCTTGGGACATCCATTCTGTACTTTCAGATCCCCTTCCTCTTTACCATCCGTTATGTTTTCTTAAGTACTCATTTAGAGCTGGGTTGACTAAGGCATAGCTTACAGAATCACGCCACTGAGACGTGTTCGAAGCCAAATTACCAGCGACACGTGGAATCGATCCCCTGTCTTCAAGGATAAAGGGTTACAAGTCTAACGCACTAACCACCTCGGCTTGTCTTTCCTTTAGGGATTAGTTCGACATTAGTATAAAGGGTAAGGATTGAGGAGGCAGCTGTGTCGCCTATATAGAGGATAATTTATGTTCGTTTAGGGATTTTAGTAATTCATTCTACGCTTTCAATTGAAACAAATTTTTTTTTTTTTAATTTAATGTCATTTTAAAAAGTCTCTCTTTTCAGCAAGACCAGAATCAGCTAGAGACAAAAGGTTGGCTTCTGATGCACAAAACTTGGAAGTCAGTGGTGAAGAAATAAAGGTTGCTTCGGCACCGTCAGACAATGAATATGTCCACATAAGAATTAGGCGTCAGAGACCTTCTTTTGGTAAAGGTAAAAAAAAGATAAAGGATGCGGCACTAGACCCTTAAGGTCTGAACCGGTGGTGCTGATCTCTGTCTTAAGGCCCTTAAGCCAGGAAGTGCAATAGGGGGATGGGATAACGGGAGGATGGATAAATATGTCTTGGAAAATATGTTTCATTAAAATAATAAAACTTTTCGCTCAGTCATGTCGCAAAATTTTCATATATGACAAAATAACGAAATTTTATTATTCTAAATATAAACCTAACTTTTGATGAGCAAATTCAAAATCAATAAGGTCATAAAATCATTTTTTTTTTTTTTAATGCCTCGTTAGACCAATTTTAGGCGGTAGATCCATTTTTAAAAGTTTAGTTATTTAAGATAGTTTCATGCAGTGGGTCTCAATACCAAAAGAGCGAATACAAAATATATAAAACCGTGTTTGACAGCATGACTGGTTTAGTAGTTTTGGGTATCGTATGTGAGGTTTTTTTTTTAATCTCAATTCCTAGCAAATACTAGAAATCTGGGTAAAATTCTACGTTAGTTAATTTTGGCTATCTTGGAAAGGGGTTGGGTTAGGAAAATGAAACTTTCAGGGATGGATCTACATGCTAAGGTATGTCCCGGGAAGGTACTTTGAAATACCTACCTCCACTCCTCCCCCTCTATATAATGGATGTTTTTATTTTTATAAGTACATGCTCTCATGAAGCTTTTTAAATATTTCTGAAGCACTAATTGATAGAGCGCTGCAAACATCAGAATTGAATTTAGAAGACAGGTTCTTTCATGGGAAGATGTTTTTGAAATCCCCCTCCCCAAAACTCAAAAATTTCCGAAATTCTACTTAAGAAGCTTTTTAAATATTTCTAAACCACTAATAGATAGAGCGCTACAAATATCAGAATCGACTTCAGAGGACAAATTATGTTATGGGAAGATGTTTTTGAAATCCCCCTTCCCCCCAAACTTAAAATTTTCCAAAATTCTAATTTACAATCTTTTTAAATATTTCTAAAGCGCTAAGACATAGAGCGCTACAAACATCAGAATCAACTTTAGAGGACAAATTATGTAATGGAAAGATGTTCTTAAAATCCTCCTTCCCCCCAAACTCAAAATTTTAAAAAATTCTACTTTAGAAGCTTTTTTAAATATTTCTAAAGCGCCAAGACATAGAGCGCTACAAACATCAGAATCGACTTTAGAGGACAATTTATGCCATGGGAAGATGTTTTTGAAATCCCTCTTTGCCCCAAACTCAAGACTTTCAAAATTCTACTCTAGAAGCTTTTTAAATATTTCTAAGGCACTAATAGATAGCGCGCTACAAACATCAGAATCGAATTTAGAGGCCAAATTAATTCTACAAAAATTCCCCCTTCCCCCAAACTCAAAATTTTTTTGAAATCCACCCTTCGCCCCAAACTCAAAATTTTACTTTATAAGCTTTTTTAAATATTTCTAAAGCACTAAGCCATAAACCGCTACAAACATAAGAATCGACTTTAGAGGACAAGTTATGTCATGGGAAGATGTTTTTGAAATACCCATTACTCATTGAAATTTTGACACAATAACATTTTACCTTAATTTTCAGTTATAAGTTTTTTTTCTCTGGCTTTAGTTCTGAAAACACAATTTCAGTTATTTGAGCAGAATTTTAAGCCATATCAATGTTACAAGTATTTCATGGGAAGATGTTTTTGAAATACCCGTTACCCATTGAAATTTTGACAAAACAAATTTTACCTTAATTTTCAGTTATCAGTTTCTTTTTCTCTGGTTTTAGTTCTGAAAATCATTTGAGCAGAATTTTAAGCCATATCAATGTTTTATTTCAAAAATTTATGAAATGTAATTGCATATATTTAAAACCTTATAAGTTGGGATTGAGCAAAGTTTTAAAGCTCAAATAATTTTGTTGTACTTCAAGTCGATTTCGATGTTTGTAGCGCTCTATGTCTTTGCGCTTTAGAAATATTTAAAAAAGCTTCTAAAGTAGAATTTTGGAAAAATTTTTGAGTTTGGGGGGAAGGGGGATTTCAAGAACATCTTCCCCTAACATAATTTGTTCTCTAAAGTAGATTCTGATGTTTGTATTGCTCTATGTCTTATCGCTTTACAATTATTTAAAAAGGCTTCCAAAGTAGAATTTTGGAAATTTTTTAGTTTTGAGGGAAGGGGGATTTAAAAAACATCTTCCCATAATACAATTTGTCCTCTGAAGTCGATTCCGATGTTTGTAGCGCTCTATCAATTAGTGCTTCAGAAATATTTTAAAAGCTTCATGAGCGCATGGACCTATAAAAATAAAAACATTTTCTCATAACATAATTTGTCCTCTAAAAACAATTTGGATTTTTTTACTGGTCTATCTCTTGTCAAATCCTTTCCCTAATCAATAAAGTTTAAATGGCTTATCAACACAGAGTTTTTTTCTACCCCATGGCACCTGAATGCTACTGTTAAAGGGGTTATGATAAGCAAAGTTGTGACATCACAAACGGGTTCCATAAGCACTGTCAGCTAGATAGTAAATAAGTTAAAGGGATGGACTGTTAAGTGAAAATAGGATTTTGGAATATATTTTAATAAACAAGGTTAAAAGCTGAAGTTGTGTAAGGTAAGCATTGATTTATAATTATGATAGTAATATAGGATGAAATGTGAGCTAAAACAACTAGTAATGTGCAGTAATTTACCATTATATAGAGGGGGGAGGAGTGGAGGTAAGTACTTCAAATTACCTTTCCGGGACACACCTTATCATTTAGATCCATCCCTGAAAGTTTCATTTTCCTAACCCAACCCCTTTCCAAGATAGCCAAAAGTAACTAAAGTAGAATTTTACCCACCCAAATTTAATTATGTTAATTTTTTTTTCTCAAAAAGTATTCTCGTCCCCCGCCTGCACTTGTAAGTTGACACCATTGTAGACTAAGACTATATAATTGTTTTCTTCATTTTAGTACTTCTCTTTGTTTAGATTGTTCAAACTTTAAGGTACATAGAAATAAAACTTATGAATCCATCCTTTCTTTTACAATAATTTCTACGCTTTTGTTCTGAACTCTAAGGCGTCAACCTTTCTAAGTAGTCGAAGATACCATTTATATTCCAAAATTCATCTGTGTTGTTGAACTTATTTCAAAAATAGTTTTTATGAATTGTGCTAAATGCCACAACGATGTTACTAGTTGCATTTTCTGCTGTGAAATGTAAGTTTTAGACTTAAATTTCAAAGTCATGGTCAGTCGTTACACAGAAATTTGCTGTGAATAGTTATAGAATGTGTCAAAACTACCTTGGTCCTTTAATGTTTGGTCTTTGATTTTAGATTTCACACAATCATTTTTTAACTTCTCGTATAATTTATTTTACTGCTTTTAGTTTTTGGTCATTTGAGAAATTTAAAGCAAATCATTTCATATTTAATCCTTACAATCGCCGAATGTGCGAAACTAGATTCAACTTTAAATAATAGATTTAAAGTCAAATTATACCCACAGATAGTAATTTCAAGTTAAAAGAAAATTACGTCGCTCATAAAAGAAAATTGAATGTTCGGTGGAATTGAAAGTTTTTACTTTTTGGATCTAGCGCCAATTTCTATTTTCACTAGCTTCCAACACTCTTTGATATGATATACGATCCATTTACCATAAAATACGTTTTTCAGGTTTTGGTGGATTTGGAGATTAAATACTAAAAAACTTTTTATTTTATTCTTTTACAAGTAGGGCTTGGTAAATCTTTCAAGGGAAGAAGAGAAAGGCTTATAAAATTTCATTCAAAGACCAAAATAGAGTGCAAAAAAGAGAAAAACAAAGGTTTTTAGCATTTTTACTTTCTCTCTCTCTCTCTCCTTCCCCTGATGGTGTGATTTTCATTACGGTTCTATAGCTTTTAGGGGGTCTTTCGCCCTTTTTTTGAAAATCAGCCAAATTTTCTCAGACGCTTAACTTTTGATGAGTTAAACTAAACTTAATGAAACTTACATATTTGAAATCAACATTAAAATCTGATTCTTTGTTGCATCTATTAGTATCAAAATCCCGTTTTTTAGAGTTTTGGTTACTATTGAGCCGGGTCGCTCCTTATTTACAGTTACCACGAACTGTTTGATAAGCATTAAATGAACGTTCAGAAAAAAATAACACCGAAAACGACCAGCTTTCCGATTAGCTCTATACGGTTGTCCGAAAAGGAAAAACTTTGGCAAACTGTCATGCATCATCGCAGAACGTGCCATAACCATCTTGACCTTTCCCTCATTACAGTCCTAGAAAGTGGGATTGAACCACACTTTTTGTACAACCTACTGTTTTAAATGCTGTCAGTCAGTCGGGTGTTCAAGGCAATCCGTAAATAATTCCTCAATTTCTCTGGAATGTAAAATAGAATTTGGGTTATTGAAATAAATGATAAATAGTAAAACTAGTAGACATACACATTTTAGCTAGTGCACTTCCATGCGGTTCTTCTTTGCTTGTTATTTTTACTTTTCAAATATACCTGTGCAATTCTAATATTTTTGCTTTTGAAAGAAATATTGACGCAAAACGATTGTTTTCTTTTATGCTTTCTATTTTTCAGGAAGCAACAACCAACGTCGTTCATACGGCTATAATAGGCCACAAAGTAACAGGCCAACAGGCCAACGGCCACAAGGAAATTATGGCTATAACGGCAATAGTAACGGAAGCCCATCCTATGGATATAATAATGGAGGTCGGCCGGGCTATGGTTTTGGTCGTTAGCCTTCAATTTCTGTTTTGGTGTTTTGAATTTTCAGTAAAAATATGAAACATGTATTCCAATTTCACTTATAGCTTTTTATCAATAAAAGAAGATGATTTTACATCAATCTTGAAAAATATTTGTCTTATATGTCTGATGAAGAAAGACAATTATTTAGTTTATTTTTGTTTTGATTTTTTATATTTTATATTTTTCCATCTTTAACCAATGGTAGGTGATCTCTTAATATTTTTTATCTAAGACAAAAATAGTTGTTAATGTTTACTGTATTGTTATCTTATAGTTATTTAGTAATAATTCTTAACTATTATTAATTGAATTTTCTAGCATTTGTGTTAATATAGAGCAGGTTAAGCGAACCAAATAATTTTTGCTTATGCGGTTGCCTCTACTCTGACATTTAAATTTTTCAGTAAATCAGATGAAAACATGCATCTTTGGCAATCTTCGTTTTGCATTGTAGAACTAACAGTGTAGCGTATACACAATCAAACATATTATTGCCAGGATACTGTTACCCAATTGAATTCTCAATCAAAAGAATTTAATAACATTGAGCAGGTCTTTGAAATACTGCAATCTTTATGCTGGGTTTATAAATTGACTAGCATGGCGTGCCAGGAATGAAATTTCTGAAACTCTTTAAAGCTGTACTAAATTTTGAAGATGGATTGAAACCCATATTCTGTAAGATAGAGCAAGGGTCGGTGTGATTTTCCTTTCTTGTGCCTATAATTAAAAAAAAAAAAATTCTGCGTTTTTTCTAAAAAAGAAATACATGTATCGAATAATACTTTTCCGTTAATCGCAGTATGTTGGAGTGAATGATAAGGCAGAGTATCTGCAGAGAGTAAGTAAATCAAAACGCTATGACACCTTAAGGGGGTTATTCGTGACAATCTGCTTCTTAGGGCGAAAAAAAAGGGTATGAAAACAAACAAAGTGAAGCTAGCTTTTAAGACCGGCTGGTAAATTAAATCTGCTACTTACAAATAAGCAGTGGAAAAAGAAGTTATTTAAAATTTGACAACGCTCCCATTTTCATAATTAATTTTAATGCATAGGCCAGTATTAACGATGGGTCTCAGTCATTATTTGACCAGATTTTTCAAAAATGATTTTCATTTCAAAAAATATTTGACAGTAAATTGAAGAAAAAGCCAAAACTCATAGTTTCACTAAAGTCATAACCGTATTTAAATTTATCGCCAAAAACCACTAGCCAGTAACAGTTACTAGTGGGGGAATTTACTTCCCAAATTAAACCAATCTAGTAGCTTTTCGCTAGTTGCAAATTACGGAAGCTAACAATAAAAAGCGTAAATAAAATATCTTAATTTGAGTAGATATACTAGAAACTTTTGTCTTTTATGTTCATAATCACAGCTTAATTTTCTAGAATTATGTACTGGAAAGAGTTTGAAAACTGTCAAGGACCATATTTTCAGCATTTACAAATAGAAAAATGTTCTGATATTTTTTTTTCTGTAACGAATAGCAACTCCATTAACACTTGAGGTAATTTAGTTCTTCCTAGACCCTCTGTGGTGAATTGGGTATAAACGAAGCTTTGGTGGACGTGCTTTGGTGGAAGCTAAGGAAGCTTTTGTGGTAGTTACTTTATAAGGAAGTATGAGGTATGTTTAGGTTAGCTTCTATTAGTATTCTCTGTTAAGGGTATTCTGAGAATCGGTAGTCCTGGATTTACCTTATTTGCGATACCGAGAAAAAAAACCACCATAAAATCGTTATTTCAAGTTGTATCTTCTTTCAATGGTGCGGCAATTATTAAGATTAAAAATAAAAAGATTCGCTTTTAAATCCGTGCAATATTTACCAAAGTGTAAAGGAGTATAATCGAGTAATATATAAAATGATCCCTTGATGCTCTTATTTCCAGTTCAACCAAAAATTAAAAACAATTTTTTGTTTTAAATTTCAAGCTTTTAAGACCAAAAATTATGAGAGAAGGATAGTTGTACAATATTCTACAGCCATTCAGGGGTTGCTGAATGTCCCACATTTTCGTTTCTTGTCTTAAAAAGTATATTTTTCGGGATTTAAGCTAACTATTGCCAATGAAATTTTAGTAATATTTAGGGGAATTCATAACAACAATTTGGAAAATAAGTTAAAACAAGACAGTTGACTTTTGAAACTTAAACGGTTCGTTACACCATTGTGAAAAAAAAAAAGATTTGAGAACTAGGAATGTAGAACAAAATAATAAAAAACCTATCATTATTCTATCTTAATCCTGTGTGCTATTTTAAGCCTAAGCACATTCTAAAATAGGTAACAGAACGAGGAAACGGAACAATAATCCAATATTTCTATAGTTTTTTCATCCTATACGAACGGTGGCGCAAAAACGTAGGGGGTATGGCAAGTGTTTTTTTTATGCATGAAGACAAAGTGAAATTCTGGTGGGGACGGGGGAGGGGGTACAACAATAAAATTCAAGATAATCAGGGTAAAAATCCTTGGGAAAAGAGTATTAATTGCCCCTCTCCTATGCTAATTAACCTTCTTGAGCCTTGGGTCACAACTAAAATGATACTCTGATTTATACATTATCTTAGGTATAACACGTAATAATTATTACCCAAATTTGACTAATAAATTAAAATTTAATACAACTCTTTCAAGATTTGGTAAAAGTTTGCTTTTAGTTGTAGCTCAAAACGAGCTACAACTCGTTTTGAGCCCTACATAGGAAATGTGAATACAAATGTTATTTATGTTGCTGTAAAATTACTAAACCAGTCAGGTTCTACACGTAGAGGCTGTTTTATTTTCTTGATTAATACATAGACTAAGAAAAAACTTAAAAAAAATAACGCGCTGAATAAACTCAGCACGCCTAAGCTTTAACTAATCTAATAAATAAAAAGAACATTTTTAGAGCTGATTTCAGATAGGTTAGAATTCAACAGTTTTAAATTTTCTTGCCAAAAATATATATTTACAATTATCAAATTTATTTATTTTGCGATAATTAAAATATTACAATATAATCGTGTGATTAGTTTTGTTAATTTTGGTCTGAAGGTCTCTGACGCCAAGTTCTTATGTGTGTTCATTTGTTAACTGATTGTGCAGCATCAGTGTTGCTTTCTTCGCCACCCCTTTCAGTCTTGCTTCTGTCGGTATATGCCCATCAACGCTAGTTGCTTACATTTAAGTTTAATGTTCGTAAAACAATGCTTCGAGAATTATAATCATCTCTGAAAACTTTATCCTCCAAAAATTTATTCGAGAGGGGAGGCGGGATTAAATATAAAAACCCATTATGGGTCATCATTTTCTCAGTTGTAAAAGCAGATTCATCCACAAATCCTTTCTTCTGTTCTTATGCACACGCATATTTTTTATTATGTAATATACTATTGAACTTTTAGATGGGAAATGCAGCTAAAAATAGCAGCTGCGTTTAAATTTGCAGCTGAGTATTGCTAGGAATATTAAGAAGTTTGGAAAATTTGTACAGGAGAGTTTAGAGCGAGTATTCCCTTTTTTCCTTGTGAAATAAGAACAATGCTACAAAGAAAAGAGTCGTATTTTACCCCAAAAATACACCTAATGTTGCCCTTTCTCCAATAAAGTGACATTATAATATAGTGTTGATGCTAAAAAGGTATAGAAAGATCCGTTTTCCCACCAGTAAAGGCCTACACCGATGTATTTCTTAGTCCTAAAATAGCATTTGCCATAAAACCAACAACATATGATTTGTGAGTCATGACACTTTATTTAATAGTTGCAATAGAATAAACGGTACTTGTATCAAATACCCCGTACCACTCGAGTTGTTCATACATTTACGCATTGCAGAACCGTTTTTTGTTAGTTTCTGTCAGCTTAGCGTGAAACAAGACAAAGAGAAGTGACAGAATAAATGGAATTTATTTGGGCTATATGTTTGCTCATTAGGAGGGGTGGGGGTAAAGTATTTGGACAGTGTGAAGCTAGAAAACAATTCTTACTACATAACATGCAGAAGAATTGTACCCAGCACATTAGGCATTCAGACCTGCTATACTTTACCCCTCCCCCCCCCCTAATGTGCAAATATATAGCCCAAGTTTGTTTTTAAAGTATTATATTTGATCATACTTAGGTATTTTTCATTAGGATTGAGTGCCAAAAAAACATGTCAGAAGAATATTAGGTATGGGGTGTTTCATACGAGTACCGAATTTACAAATGAATCCGAATTAAATGACACCTTATTTTTATCTCAATGGATAGTTCTTTTTTAAATTAGACGAAATGGACTGTGGTTTACTCTTTCCAAGGTTGTCCCTACTGGTAATCTTTATCAGGTAGCTAGCTTTCCTTTCCTGAGCCTTTAGCTGATAACCTGCGGTAAGTGTTTACATGAAACCCCGTTATGAAAAGAAGTGCTTACCAGTCCTGGCTGCTATTACACCAGCAGATATTAGTAGATTAAGCCTCAATAACACTTCTAAGTACTGAATAACATTAGTTTAGATTTCTTGTTCTCTTTATTCTAGCAAACGAGCGTAAATACACCCTAGAGTGTGGACAACAATTTAAAAAGACAATCAAATACAGGGCAGGGTCATTCATAATCAAACCCATAATAATTGGCTACAACCAATTGCTTTTAAAATATACGATGTCCTAGAATAAATCATCTGTGAAAATGTTTTATAAACCATAGATGGCATTAATTCACTCACTGAAGCGTATCTTCATCCGGCAGATTCAGCATATTCATGACGCCAATCTGTAAGTTTGGTTTCAACCAAGAAGTGTCTACTAGCTCAGTACACATGTAAAATAAAACTTACACAAACTTGGATATTTGAAACTGATATTGGATTTAATTAAATTAAGGATTATTGAATTAAAATTGGTCACTTCTTGAAGAATTAGATAACAAACACCATTTTTTTAAATGAAAGTAAAGAACAACATAAAATGGACAGAAATTGCTCTATATATGAGAGGATGCTTTCTCCTCAGCCCCTTACTCTTTACGCAAAAGATTGACCCTTTGTCCCATTTCTTTCAAACGGCAGTCAAACACAAGGGCCGTTTATTGGGAACCAGAAGTTTTTTTTAAAGCACTACAAGACTTCAGTGTTAAGAGCTGAAGAGGGAGCAGCCCCTCCTATACTTAATGATTTCTGAACTTCTTGAATCTTAATGTACATATTTACATCTTTACTTACATTTGCAAGGAAGTACATCTTTACTTACATTTGAAAAAAAGATTGTTTGTATTATGTACTTCCTATCTTTTTTCAATAGGATATTCAGGGTTGCCATAAATGTAAGGATGGTTAAAATACCTGAAACTAGACTATTTATATCAAAATTAAACTTTTGCACACCTACGCTTCAAGAAAGAGGGCTCATTTAGGGTTCAGCTTTTGCTTACTGCTCATCCAAGATTTTCAAAATAAAGCTTATTTATCCCACAGTCAAGGCCATATCCAGGGAAGAGGCTACAGGGTTTGACGCCCCCTCTCCCCCCCCCCAAATGTCTGAACTGTAACTGAACCGTAAAAGCTTAAAAAATGAGCATATACACAAATTTCTGATGTGGTTTTACATTTCAAAAGCACCCCCCCCCCTCTCGAATACAAATCCTGGATGCACCCTTGTCCACAGCACTCTTTGCCACAACTGGTATTAGAAATAATATCTTGTATAAAAAACAAGTACCGCAAAAGTTTTCAAATGAGCCCTTAAACATCAATCCAAAAAATTCTGGTAGCCCATTAGCCCCAGCTTTTCCACTTGAGACGTGGTACCAAAAGTGCCGTTTTAAGTGCCATTTGAAACTTTCAGATGGTGGAATTTATAGGAAGAACGTAGATATGCACAATCTTTTTAACATGAGCTATCAAAAATCTATATAAGATGTTCTGGTAGCCAGCTAGCCCCAACCCTTGAGAAACGGCATAAAAAGTGTTTTTTTTTTCGTGCCTAATGGCACTTGCAGATGGCAGAATTTATATTAACTACGTAAACATGAGAAATAGCTTTTGAATGAGCTCTTAAGCATCTCTTTATGATGTTCTGAATTTTTGGTAGAATTTGTACAAGCCTAGTAAATATAAGTAATAGCTTTTAATTGAGCCATGAAACATCTATATACGATGGTGTGGTAGCCTGTTAATATTTCAGTAGCTTACTGATGAGCAGGGGATTTATGATTTTTAATAAGGGGCTGGGAGGGGAAGTATCCGGGATGGACTCTTGTAAACCTTTAGTTAAGGGCTCTGGAAAATAACTATTTTAAAAGTACCTTTTTAGTACTTCAGAGCTTTACACTTAAGAAGTGGCAACAAAAGTGTTGTTTTCAGTGCTGTATCGCACTTATGAATAATAAAATTGATATAAAAAAAAAAGTTAGTATATATGAGCAATAGCTTCCAAATGAGCCATTAAACATCACTCTTATAAGTTCTACTAGCCCAATAGCCCCGGCTTTTCACTTGAAACATGGTACCAAAAGTGCCATTTTTAGTGTCATATGGAACTTGATAATGGTGGAATTTATATGATGGACGTAGATATGAACAATTTCTCTTATATGAGCTATAAAATATCTGTCTACGATGCTCTGGTAGCCTGCTAGTGCCACCCCTTGAGAAATGGCACAAAAATGCCATTTTATGACATTTTATGACATTGACAGATCAGTGCTACCGATGCAAAAAAACGACTTTTCTTGTTGTTCAAGGAGGGGGACTGTTATTTTCTTGTATAAAGTTCGACCTTGTCTCATTTCTCTGTATTGACCTTGCTGATTCAAATGGTAAACTTTTCATTTTGACCTGACGTTATTGTCAAGGGTTTTGAAGCTGTTTTCGAAATCACCATAAATTTCTTTTCGCAGTAGACTTTTATTTTAAGATGAACCGAGTAGTACCCCTCAAAGCTTTCTATGAAACAGGTAGCAGATTAACATGGGATTTATATGACTCCCTGGATTCCGTGACAGCCCTTGCAAGATTCCGACAACACCCCTGGCAAGATTCAGACAACATGCCCCGGCAAGATTCCCAAGATTCCAGGTGTTTCAGTATTTTTTATGTAAATAATCGGAGTGTAAATACACAAGTAGCAATAAATGGAGTCCCTCACACCTGGACAATGTAGTCGCCTGTTTCTACCGGTCGCCTGGCAAGAGTCCCAAAACACACCCTCGCCTTTTAAACGACCAGATAGGGAAATTAGCATGGGCTTTTAAAGGGTCAGATAGGGAGTCTATAAGTGGGCCTACTAGCCCCTCGAGCCGTCGCACCTATACAATGCGGCTTCTGTTTTCAGGTGTAATATGCTTGACGCAATGTTATTTTAGGTGGCAAGAATCCCCCGACGCAACCCTTTGGACTCCAATGACGTCACACGAATTACCTCAAGTGTAATATGGATAACCTGATTTTATGTAGCCTTGCGTCATGGCCCATGGAGAACCCCCACTTGTAACTTACTGCAGCTCTAACATAATTTGAGGTCAGAACATACCTGGGTCATATGTAAGGACGGCGCACATTCTTACGTAATCACACTGCACAGATCACTGTCTCGTAATACTTTTTTGGGATTTTACTTTTCGCCAAAACGTGCAAAGCCTTTTTTCTTTCTTTTGACTTAATGGCGGCACACACTTTATGTAAGGTTAGCACACGTTGCGTAATGACGGTGCACATGTTGCGTAATGGCAGCGTGCACATCACTGTCATATAATTCTTGTTTGATATTTTATTTCTAGCCGAAACGTACAACGCATTTTTTTTTCTTTCAAAGCATTTCTTCTTTTTTCTTTAGTTCTTTGTCCTCGCTGGAACTCAAAAAGGTTAATTTCCTTCCATTGGAACAACGCCCCAAGCAACAGAACTAAAATGTTATCCCCAGTATTCTGTCCCGATCAATGTATTCTAGAAATAACCTATTGCGTGAAACCTGAGATTTATCATTTTTCAAGCATGCTAGAACAGTGTGTTTACTGCCAAAATTTGGCATGAAGACGGAAAAAATCTATTTTCAGAAACAATTGCTCTCAATGTATTTTTAGCGATAAGAGACGAAGGGAAGGCTTAAAGCATATAATAACGTAGATATTAGAGACGCATCCTAAACGATAAAACTAAAGGATTAAGGTTATTGTTCATACATTTTTTTAAAATAAAAACAAACTTACAACAGTATTAAAACAAAGAAAAAGCAATTAAAAACACGACAAACAAAAATAAAACAGGAAAAAAGGCTTATAAAGGATCGTAATACAGGCAAAAAGAACCGTTTATTATAGAAAGGCGGGGGTCCTAGAAGGTATTTCCAAAGGGGGGATTAATATTAAAGATAAATTTAAGCCATATTAAGAGCTTTTAATGAAAATGCTTTATTTCTTTGAGCCAAGACTATGAATGTTTCACGCCGTCGTGACAACACGCCCCCTTACTATCATTTCTAGAGGACGCATTGATACTAGAGCTAAATTTAAGACATATTAAGAGCATTTTAATGAAAATGCTTCGTTTCTTTGACTAGGAAGTTAGATCTCAGTCCCCCTCTGCCGAAAAAAATCTTTTAACACCTCCACCTTAACTTTTAAGGTGTAAAACATATTACTCCAAGGCCTTACACACCACCCTGGCAAACTATGGATGGCTACGGCACCCTCTAGCTTTCTCGTTATTACAAATTCATTTACAGATAATTTCATAATAAAAATATAATTTTAAATCCATTGATTTAGGTTTTAGCAATCCACCGACAACATGATGCCCCCCTTGGCAATTCATGCCACCATGGCAAACTATGGATAGCACATCCTCGGCTCCCCTCAGCATTTCTAAGACATTTTTCCAGTATTTTTTTTGTTGTTAAAATTATGCTTTTAATCCACTGATTTGAGTTTTTTGTGAGCCTATACATTCATAATAACCTAAAAAACACCCCGCGATTGCAAAATTATATGTCTCACCCTACCATCCACGTTGCATTGAATTACGGAACTTCAAATTTCATTACCAGAACGAAATACTCTAAGCAATTCACGTCAAAGTACCTGTAGATTGTCAGGTAGTACTTTGCTTACTTTATGCTCCCTGGCTCCTTTCATAGGTACTTTTGAGTGCCAATGAAATGTAGCAAGGCCAGGCGCTCCTGAATATCACCGTACTCTCAGCCACGAGTAATTCAATGACTTAGTTGCATAATAGATTCTCGAGAGTTCTGTTTGGATTAGCTGCGGCCTAATTACATCTGATTTAGTGTGGCTTTTACCTGAGGATCGATTTGGTCGATTGGGTGTGATCTTTTGAATTAAAGAATCGATTTCTTTGGCCTTGAGTATGGATATAAATAACTTGATGGAGAGTTAATATCACAGTTCCAAATAGACATTTCACTAACTTACGTTGATTCAAGTTAGAAAAAAACGTTTGAACAATGATTGAATTGTAAACAGTTATGTCTAGTAAGAGAAGTTACGATATGGATACGGATTCTGATGTACCATTGGAACAGGTTAGTAATCTAAGTTTTTTTTTCATATGCTTAGCGGAAGGGGTTGATTTATCGAAACACATTTACAATCCTTTTAGTTACCAAAGTGCAGGTAACTATATATAATCTTTCATTTAAAAATCTCCCCTGCCTGTTGGTTACTCCAGAACCTTTGAATTCAATTCATGAAATATTTTTGAACCTGACCTTCTGGGGAAAGTGAAGAGCAGTATCAAAACTTGAAAGTGAATAAATTCTCCGTTTGAGTTGTTTGCGAGCTTATGTCTTGATACGAATCTTACTTATTTTTTATTCAGAACATTTTAATTTTTTGTGGGGGGGGGACTTTTAATATTTTGGGAACAAGTCATTGCTAATAAATTGTTCCTAGATATATATTTACAGAAACACTCGCATATCCCATTATGAATCAACCATTAAATGAAATCAGTAGTAAGCTATTAATAAGTCCAACTGTACCCATTAAAATCATGAATTATATGTCTGGTGTAGGAATCGAATATGAGGCCCGAGCTTCCAACGGTGCTTCAGCCATCTGAACCAACAAGTCGGTGATATTAATATTTTCTTAGAAATACATTCTAATCAATAGGTTTCATGCATTTGTTATGCCATTGAATTGTATGTGTTTGTATATCATATATTATCTTTAGTTTTAAAAACTCCCCTCCCTACTAGTTATTCTTGAACATTTCAATTCAATTCGTGAAATATTTTTGAACACTGACATTCAGATCACGGTAAAAAGCAATATCAAAACTAAATAGTGCATAAACACTACCATTGATTGGTTTGCGAGCTTAGCCCTTGAGGAGAATCTTCCTTGTTTTTGATTCTGAACATTCTTTTTTAACTGATGTTTTTTTCAAACTTCTTTTTCATGTCTTAAAATGATATACAATCTTAAATACGTCTTGAAATAATTTTTTTTACTTTCAAATTTTTAAATTAAAGTCTAGGAAAAAAATCAAAACAATTCAGTCATGTTATATTTTATTTTATAATTCTAGACTGATCTGACTAAAAGACCAAGGACTTGGACAGGTGGCAGACCCGTCGGAATAGCGATGTCAAGATGGGGTATTTATGATGATCTGTTTAATTATACTTTTCCGCCCGTGAACACTACAGTTCCATCTACCATCATGCCCTAGGGATTTAAAATAACAGTTTGTCCTACAGATGTTGTGGAAGAGGCTGAGTCTCCTCGACACGTAGACAGAGACGTCATGGACGCGCTTGTGGACTTAATTGAAACCATTCTGAGTTTTCAGGCATGGACCAGCTGTTCTGTTTGAAAGGTAAGAAAGAAAAGTGTTTGTGTGTGTGTGGGTGTGTGTATGTGTTTCTTTGTGTGTTTGGGTGCTATTAACAAAAGTCTGCAATTAATTATGCATTTGTTTTATAAATAATATGAATACAAATTCAATCTATAATAATTGAGAAGAGTAATATAACTATTATATGACTTCCCTCAAAGAAAAAACTCAATCCATCCATTTTAGTTTCATGGGAATTCTGCAAAATTAACTACCTTCCCTGGCCCAGGACTACAATATATCATCGATAGTTGTCCACTTTCATCAGGACAATCATCACAAGAAAATATTGTGAAGGTACGTCATTTTGTATCCCCCAGATTTCCAGTTTACAACAGAAAAGATGAGCAGCCTTACTGTAAAAGTTGGATCTGATCTTTCCAGGGACATTTTTAACGATGATTTTATTAATAGTGAACTGAGTCTTGTGTAGGTGTGCAAGACTTGAAAATACCGTCACATTTTCCAAGCTATATGAATTTTATTTGTTAGAATTTACTCTCGGGTACATACAAGTAGACAGGGTAGTTTTCAATCCTTCTGGGGAGAACCTAATTGACGGGGGGTGTCATTTTAACGGACCTTGTCAATGTTCTCTACCATTATATCGACCAAATTCGAGCACTTATTGAGACTCAGATTCATAATTGGGGCGTTCAGGGAGGGATTAAGGTATCAGTTAATCAAAATGTTTTTTTTATAAAAAGAGACGTCAGGAGACATTATTTATTTTCATTTTTCAAACGGATATCGAATTTTTTACCCTTGGTTAAATGAATTTTAGGGTAATTTTAAAATGGGTTGATAAATGAATATCCACTTTGGACACATTTAATGAGAAGGGAAGCGGGTCCACAATTCCAACATGTTGAAAAAAAATATTTTAAGGGGGGCATGGAATAACAAAATAAAATGCCACCAGGATTTTTTGGCTACAGGGGGGTTCAGGGCTTTAAATTTGTCACGGGTGTGCAATCTTTTAGATATAAATTTTTGGCGGCAGCTCAAAAACCTCTGGCAGCAAAAGCAACAATGAAAAATTCGAAAGACTTTCACGTAATGCTTAAGAAAATATTCCTAATGTAAATTTTGATTGTTTAGTGGGAAAGTATGAGGTGTCCTTAAAAGAGATAACCAAGTTTGAAAAAGCAAATGAAAATCTTGGGCTGGGGGTGCTTTTTCTTCAATATGACACGGAATTTGTGGATTGGAGAAATAAACTAAATGAAAGAGGGAGTTTTTATTCAGTCTGGACACCGTTGGTAGATAATTAAGATAAAATGAGTTTGGATCGTCTTTGAACCCCCCAAAGATAAACTCATAGGGTCATTTTTCCCTGTTACTGCAATAAGTCGACTGTTATCTCAAGGCGTGAAAAAGAGGAACGGCACTATTGTCCCATGTGCCTTTCTCCATTTAAAACCGAAGGAATATTCAATGATCATATAAACTATTGCAAACTGCATGGCAACCAAAGGGTAGAAATGCCGGATTGAATCAAAGCTACTTTATAATTTAAAAATTTCCAAAATTCCCTTTTGAAGATTGAAAAAGTAGCTGTGGATTGTGAAGAAACACCTGTTGTTAGATACCTATTGGAGGTATCTGAACCATAAAGGCCAAATTTAGTCAAGGAAAACAAACTCGTAGTCTGTTCCTATGCCCTTGCCCGACAAGATTCCGATAAAAATACAATTGGAAGGGTTTTTTTCTGGCTATGGATGAAGAGGGTAGCACGGCGAAACTGCTAGTGCGGCATATAAAAACAGCAAATAAATAGATTTCACGATGCGTCACGTCAACCCCCCCGGCAACACCTTATCTGTCAACACACAGCACCTTATCTGTCACAGCACAACAACTTATCTGTCAATAACACCTTATCCGGCAACACCTTATGAATATCTTTTGGCATGATGGTCACCCTTAGGGCGTGAATGGCACACAAGTTGGGGTCCTCAAAAAGTCCAACTATATAAGCCTTTCTGGCTTCATATAGGGACATCACAGCAGAGCACTGTACCCTCCAGTCAGTGGTTAAATCATGGGCACTTTCTTTCACAAGCCTCTGAAAGGGCACTGTTCTTATTAAGAGTTCGGTACTCTTTTGATAGCGACGCCATTTTCTCAGTGCTTAGGGTCCGGGGATTTAAATGGTCGGTTTTAGTAACCAAAAAGTCTAGGGGTCTGTATTCCGATATGCTGGGCCAAATAGCTGCTGACAAGGATAATGTCCACATGTTTTGGTAATCGCTGTTTGTTTTGTTCAAGCCATCGGGAGAGGGGGAAACTTATTGGTAGAATTCTTTCTATCAAGATAGAAAGTACCCAGGCACTTCGTATCGAAGGAGTTGTCGTAATAACTTGGAAAATGGCTCATTCGATTAGAAATTAGAGTAGCTAGTGCCCTTTTTAATAGTCAAAAGTTATTGGAGGGCAACTAGCCCCCCCACGCCCATAATTGCCTCAAACATATCCAATAAAAATTTTGAGTTACCCATTTTATTCAGCGTAGTTGATTTTCAGCTATAAAATATCTTTTTGAGGAGGAAACTCCCCCACAACCCTCGGGGCAAGAATTTTAAGTTATACCCTTTGGGCATATAAGGTTCTTATAGAAGACGTTGTCGTAGAAACAACAAAAAAGGCTCATTCGATCGGCAATTTAAAGAGCTAGTGCCCTTTTTAATCGTCGAAAGTGATTGGAGGGCAACTAGCCCCCTCCCCACGCCCATCATTACCCCAATATGATTGATTTCCCGATGGAAAATATGTTTTTGAGCAGGACACTTCCCTACGACCCTCGGGGCAAGGGTTTTAAGTTATGACCTGGGGATATATAAGGTTCTTATATAAGGTGTTGTCTTAAAAACTTTAAAAAAGGCTTATTCAATTGGAAATTCAAAGGTCTAGTGCCCTTTTTAATAGTAGAAAGTGATTGGAGGGTAACTATCCCCCCCACGCCCATCATTCCCCCAAAGACATCCAATCAAAATTTTGAGATAGCCATTTTGTTTTGCGTAGGCTAGTTTATTTCCAGATAGAAAATATGTTTTTGAGGAGGGTACTCCCCTAAAACCCTCGGGGCAAGGGTTTTAAGTTATGCCCTGGGGGAATATAAGGTTTTTATAGAAGGCATTGTCGTAGAAACTTCAAAACAGGCTCATTCGATTGGAAATTCAAAGATCTAGTGCTCATTTTTGTAGTTGAAAGTGAATGCCGGGCAACTAGCCCCCCACGCCCATCATTCCCCCAAGCACATCCAATCAAAATTTTAAGATAGCCATTTTGTTCAGCGTAGTTGATTTCCCGATAGAAAATATATTTTTGAGGAGGACACACCCTTAAAACCCCCGGGGCAAGGGGTTTAAGTTATGCCCTGGGGGTATATAAGGTTTTATAGAAGGTGTTGTCTTAGAAACTTGAAAAAAGGCTCATTCAATTGGAAATTCAAAGGTCTAGTGCCCTTTTTAATAGTCGAATGTGATTTGAGGGTAACTAGCCCCCAACGCCCATCATTCCCCATAACACATCGAATCAAAATTTTGAGATAGCCATTTTGTTCTGCTTAGGCTAGTTGATTTCCAGATAGAAAATATGTTTTTGAGGAGGACACTCCCCTACAACCCTCGGGGAAAGGGTTTTAAGTTGTGCCCTGGGGGCATATAAGGTTTTTATAGAAGGCGTTGTCGTAGAAACTTCCAAAAAGGTTCATTCGATTGGAAATTCGAAGGGCTAGTACCCTTTTCAATAGTCGAAAGTGATTGGAGGGCAACTAGTCCCCCCCACGCCCTTCTTTCCCCCAAATACATCCAGTCAAAATTTTGAGATAGCCATTTTGTTCAGCGTATTTGATTTCCAGATAGAAAATATTTTTTTAAAGAGGACACTCCCCCACAACCCTCGGGGCAAGGGTTTTAAGTTTAGATAGCCATTTTGTTCAGCGTAGTTGATTTCCAGATAGAAAATATGTTTTTAAAGAGGACACTCCCCCACAACCCTCGGGGCAAGGGTTTTAAGTTATGCCCCGGGGGCATATAAGGTTTTTTATAGAAGGCTTTGTCGTAAAAACTTCAAAAAATGCTCATTCGATTGGAAAGAGCTAGTACCCTTTTTAATAGTCGAAAGTGATTGGAGGGCAACTAGCCCCCCACGCCCATCTTTCACCGTAACACATCCATTAAAGCCATTTTGAGATTTTGTTCATCGTACTTGATTTCCAGATAGAAAATATGTTTTTGTGGAGGGCACTCCCCCACAGCCCTGAGGAAAGGGGTATTAGGTTATGCCCTGGAGGCGTATAAGGTTTTTATAGAAGGCGTTGTCGTAGAAACTTCAAAAAATTTCATTCGATTGGAAATCCAAAGGGCTAGTGCCCTTTTTAATAGTCGTAAGCGATTAGAGGATAAATAGCCCCTCCCCCTACAACCAGCATGCCCCCAAACATATACAATAACAGTTTTGAGAGAGCAATTTTGTTCAACGTAGTTGATTCTAGATAGAAAATATGTTTTTGAGGAGGACACTCCCCCACAACCCTCAGGCAAGGGATATAAGTTGTGCCCTGGGGGCATATAAGGTTTTTCTTGAAATTTTGTCGTAGAAACTTGAAACAGGGCTCATTCAATTTGAAATTCAAAGGGCTAGTACACTTTTTAATAGTCGAAAGTGATTAGCGATATTTTTTGTTGTTGCTGTTGTTTAGACCAGGGCACTTCGTATCAAAGGGGTTGTCGTGGGAACTTCGAAAAGGGCTAATTCGATTGAAAATAGAAAGGGCTGATGCCCTTTTTAATAGTCGAAAGTGATTGGAGGGCAACAAATCCCCCTTCCACTCCCACCCTCCCATTTCCCCTTTATGTTTAAAAACTAAATATTGCCTTAAGACTAAATCAAAATACACTGTGATAATGCTATTTCCCAATAAGGCATCTCAGCAGTATCCTAAGAACGACTGAGGGTATTATGTTCAAACTTTCAGGGCTACTTCTGCTCTTAAGATTTAACCAAATCAAAATAGCGTAAGTGTATTAAAGCTATCAAAAAAAGTAAACAGACTTTTTTGCGAATTGTATCAAGTTTTTCATTTCAGGTCAACTAGAGGAGGTATGAAACTAAATTAAACACAACTATTTGTGTCCAGATTTTTAAAAGGGTGTATGTTGTTAAAAATTGTTGATAATCTTTTCTCCGGCATACAAATAGCAAGCCAAACTATAAAGTCTTAAAAAACGAAAAGATTTAAAGAATTATTTTCTTTTTCCCTGAAAAGACTATGTCAACATAAAACGAACAGAAATTAATTAAAAAAACTTTTTCCACAAAATAAGTTTTTCAAAGTAAAGTAAAGAACTCCACTAAACCAAAAATGAGCAAAAATAAAATCAAATATTCTACCAAGCGTGAAACTACCACAAATCAGCATCGATAAATAAATGACACCCAAAACTTTAAAACTGTGTATACCTCAAACTTTAAAACTGTGTTGTTTGAGCTTCAAGGACAATTTAATATTGACAAAGTGTTCCTCTTTGGCCAACAAAAATCTTTCAAGCCTTACAATAAAAAGCCATTACAGTGTACTAAATGTCTAAAGCTTGGGCACTCAGATAAATACTGCAGAGAGGATTTTAACATTTGCAAGATTTGCCTAGGCAATGACCATAATGAGTCAATATGTCAATTTGACCCAATATGTACTAATTGTAAGGGCAAAAACCAGTCCCTAGATAAAGGAAACTGTTCCAAATATAAACAAAGGGCAGAGATACTAAGAATAGCAAAAGAGCAACAACTTTCAATCCCTTTTGTAGCAATGCAAGTCCTAGGGACACCAATAGTCCCCCGTCCCCCAACAGGCCCAAGGCTATCAACAACCCCTGAACCACCAACAGGCCCCAGGCAACCAGCAGCCCCCATACAATCAGCAGCCCCCAGGACACCAACAGTTCCCAATGTTTACCCTAGTGTTGAAAATTTTCAGAATAATTTCATCCGATATAAAACTAATCCATGGTTCCCCTTGATACCAAGTGCTCCCCAAAAAACCCTGAAGAATCCCCTTTCGGAAAATCCTGCGCAAGGAAAGACATCAAGACCAACAAAGCTACCTGGAATTGCTCCCCACAGATTTCACACAGTGTCTCCAAATGCTTTAGAAGATGAATGAACCGTATACTTTATATTAGCCAGCCTTACAGTTACCTATATGTTCATTTCCCAATTAGAGTAACCCAATCACTTGAAATGCATTATTCTGAAGAATTTGGCAAAAACCCACTTCGGCGAGACCATAATTTCCAAAGCAGAAATTCAAATTGAGAGTGTTTTAAACCGACATAGGCTGATTGAATCACAATCAGAATGCCTGACGACTAATTAATGTATGACTTTTCGTTTTTAATTAATTTATCCCTTTTTAATAACATTGCTTTTAATCATCCCTATATAGAAAGTAATCAGCATGCCAACCCTATAAGCAGCCCCCCTGGTACCCTAACTCACGCTAGTTGTAAATACCTTGATATTCTTGATTTTGCTACCAATGTGAAGCCAAAACTTGTAAATAATAATTCCCTTAATGTTCTTTGTTTCAACATCAGAAGCATCCGGGATTCTTGGCTCAAGTTTAAAGATTTAATTACATTCAATGGTGTCTGCCCTTTTGACGTAATAGGATTAACAGAGACATGGCTTTCCGATAATGGTGACACTAGTGATTTTTACTCCCTGGTTACCAAATAATCCCTATTCCCAGGAGATTGACAAAGTGTTCTGGGGGTATCTCACTTTACATCCATTTGAATGTAAATTTTACCAGGCTATCAGAGTGTGAATCTATTTTCTCTACACAAATAAATCTCAGATGTATTTATTCAATAATTGTTAACATAGTTATCGGCCGAAATTCCAATATACTCTCCTTATTTTATAAACCTCCTCCATTTCCGACCTCATGTTTTTGTAATCTGTTTGATGATTTCTCTAATTTTATTACCCTATCCCATAAAAAGGCAATAGTTCTTGGGGATTTTAATTGAAACCTACTCAATGTTGGTAGAAATATTGAACCTGACACTTTTTTTGAATTGGTAACCGCGAGTAGTCTTCTACCCACATTTTTTTTCCCCACAAGGGTCGATCCTGTGACGTCAACTTCAACATTAATTGATAAAATTTTTGTATCCACTTCCCTGGGAAAAGACCTGTCCTCAAATATAATATTGTCGGATCTGTCAGACCATTTTCCTATTTATTTGTCACTACCTTCACAACCACTACCTCTACGCTACAGAATTAATATCTCAGCACCTACTAGAAACTACAACTCTGTAACTATAACCTATTTTATCGATTGCCTAAGAACCACTGACTGGTGTTATGTCTTAAACTGTCAAGAGGTAAATTCTGCCACAAATGGTTTTGCGCAAAGGCTAAGTGAGATTATCCATTCAACTTTTCCTATTCGTAAACCTAACCGGAAAAATATACCTATTTGCCTCTGGATTTCAGATAGCCTCATTGTCTCCTCATATCGTAAAAACAAATTATATAAGTTAGCCTGTAAGACCAGTAGTGATATTGGCCTATCAAGTTATAAAAATTATGAAAACTTATACACTAAACTCATCCGTGAAGCGAAGAAAAATTATTATTATACGAAAATTCTCAATTGCAAAGGAAACCTGAAAAAGATTTGGTCCACCATTAATGATATATTCTCAAAAAATAGAAAATCAAAGTCTATACATATTCGCCTTAAAGACACAAATGGTAGATTAATTGACCCTTTACATGCACCTGACGCATTTAATAATTATTTTTCTAATATTCTTCATACTGATTCCCGCTCCTCCTTACAGGCTGTATTCCCCTGCTATAATCCTAGATCCATGTTTTTCTGTCCAACTGAAAGAAATGAGGTACTTCAAATCATCGTTTCTCTCCCTAACAGTTTTACACCTGACTGTGCTGGATTGAGTAATAAGCTCCTGATGACCAAATCTCCTTTAGTTTACGAGCCTATCAAGCATATTGCCAACCTATCTTTAACCCATGGAGTTTTCCCTGATTTACTAAACTCAGCCATTGTTATTCTAGTTCTTAAAAAGGGCGATCCAACTAAGATCTTTAATTATCGTCCAATCTCAATTCTTCCTGTTATATCCAAAGAGCTCGAGAGAATAATTTTTAGACGTCTGCCTCCCTTTCCATTTGGCAGTCAGCACTCTGTTTCTTTGATTTTCCCCACCAAAATGGCTTTAGGCCGAAATTTTCAACTTTTTATGGTCTAATTGACGCCACAAAGGTTATACTCTCACAACTTGACCTTAAAAAACTGTATTGGGCTTATTTTTGGATTTTTCTAAGGCCTTTGACATGGTCGATCATAGAATTTTAATAAGTAAATTAAATAGTTACGGTATTCGTGTGTGTTCCCCTCTCTTGGTCTGATTCTTATCTATCTGGAAGGGTAAAGAGTGTGAGCCTAGGTGGAGTATCTTCTCAGCCCTTACCTGTTCGGAGGGGTGTACCGCAAGGCTCCGTTCTAGGCCATATTTTATTTCTCCTATATATCAATGATCTTGTTATGGACCTGGGCCCTTCAGTGTATCCTGTATTATTTGCTGATGACAGCAACTTCATCACTGGCACCCATTTACCATCTGCAATATCCTCTGCCCAAGTCCTTCTGAACAGAGTATAGGCATGGTGCCTTACGAATAACATGACCATTAATAGCAAACAAATTCAAAGAGTATTGTTCAGAACTCCCTACAAGAAAGACGTAATTCAACCTGTTCTTGGTCTCATATACTCCTCCGACATCCTCCCACAAGTGGAGGTTTCCAAGTTTCTTTGTGTATTTATTGACTCATGCTTGTCATTCTCTAATCATATTTCTTACATCACAGCAATTATTTTGAGACAAGTAGCTATAATTAACCGTGTGTATTATTTTATTCCTCCTGACATTCTAGTTACCCTCTATTATTCCTTTATTTTTCCTTACCATTCTTATTGCGGATCAGTCTGGGGAAGTACAAAACGGTCCTTCACTAAAAAACTAAAATTTGCCCAAAACTGGGCCATTAAAGCAGTTTTTCGGCTTCTCTGTCTATATCTAACCCGTTATTTGTACTCAGATTCTGGCATAGCTCCACCTGATCAAATCATACATAAACTAAGCTTATCGCTTGCTTACACTACTTTCCACAATCATCTTCCATCGCAACTACTAACCTATTATAATATTAACAATTTGGAAGTCCAATGTCTCCGTTCATCCAATAGAGCCTTTAAAATTCCTAAATGTGTTTCCAGTGCTACCCAGCAATCTCCCATTTACAAATCTATTATTCAATGGAACAAAATACCCTCCAGTGTTGAATTAACCACAATTTTCTGCAAATTGCATAAAAATGTAACAGAACTTGATAATATAATTTAATCTTTCCATTATTAACCAATTTGCTTTAATTACCCATGTTTTATTCTTACTTTTTTTTCAGTGTTACTTTAATTTTTTCTTTTTTTGGTATTTAACAAGTTATATTCTAGGATCTTTATTATTATTGATGTTAGTGTTATGTTTTTTTCGAATAAAATTGAATTGAGTTGAATTGAAAACGAACAGAAATTACAATATATAATCGATTCAAACTCAAAGTAGCAGAAATTAACATAAGTTGGGTGCATAACCCCTATGCCTTCCCAAGGCCAGAACAAATTTTGCACTTTACTGAAAAAATTCAAATGAATGTACATTGTCAGTTAAATATACATATACTGATATTTATTAATCAAAATGTTAATATTATTTGATTTATTAAAGCTATAAAAGTAAAATCATTTATATTTTTTCAGTAAAGTGCAACTTTTGTTCTGGCCTTGGAAAGGCATAAGGGTTTCGCGCCCAACTTATGTTAATTTCTGCTCGTTTTGAGTTTGACTCGGTTATTTATTGTAGTTTCTGTTTGTTTTGAGTTTCATTTATTTATCGATGCTAATTTGTGTTAGTTTCACACTCGGTAGATTATTTTATTTTATTTTTGCTAATTTTTTATTTAATGGAGTTCTTTACTTTTCTCTGAAAACTTATTGTGTGTAATTTTTTTTTTATTAATTATCAGATAAGGAGCAACTTGCTCTAGAAAACGGCACAGTTTTTTAGGTTTGTAGGGGTGTTTTTGTCGCAAAAGATGCGGTTCAAGACCACCACCACAATACGGATCCCAATTCAAAAAGGAAGAGTAACCTTCGGGGGTGGGCTTATTATACATGTAATTTAAAAAATCAACAGCAGCTCTTTCTTCCTGTTCTTATACACAATATCAACTACGATCTGAAGTATGTGCTACCAGACATGGCTCAACTTCAAAGAAATGGAGCTGTGGATAATGCATTGGTGGTAGACACTTTTCCTACAAAATTATACCTAAATCAGTGGAAAAACTGTTTGTTTTGGAATTTATGTGGAAATATGATGAATACGGCGTTGAGTACAAGAATAAAATTTTCCTTTTAGATTCCTTCACTTTTTTCCCAAGTCTTTGAGTGAACTGATTCAAGTGCAGTAAAATTATTACGGCTGCAACGCTTTCCCCCTTCTCAAGCAACAATTTTCAAATGATTTATATGATTTGTTAACGGTCAAGGGTGGGTATCCTTATGATTATTATAACTCTATGTAAAGATTTGCCCAGGAGACTATTCCCTGAATCGAGTCGTTTTACGGCTGTCTTCACCATCGTAGGTGTACTACTGATGAATACAGCTTTGCCAAAAAAGTGTGGGCCGAGGGAGGGTGTAAAAATGGATTTGACTACTGCAAGTTGTATTTGTCAGGTGATTTGCTCACTCTGCTGGACATTGTGTGTAAACATACGGACAAAATTTACAAGGAATTTGTTCTTGAGATATGGTATTATTTTTTATCTCCCCATATGGTAATGGACAGCATCCTAAAGATTAGCGGGGGAAAATCTCGCGCATAACCGATATTGATCAGCATCTGTTTTTTTTTTTTTTTCTTCTGAAAAATAAAAATGCGAAATTCCACATTTGGAAGATTGGAGCTTGAAACCTCTACGGGGAGGTTCTCTGATATAATGTATCAAATAAAGAGATTTTCAATAAGATCACTTGCTTTTTTTGGCGGAAGGGTGTATTTTATTTCATTTTGCATTCAAATTTTATTGCTCTTTTTTTTAGATTTTTTCCTAAAAGTATTTAAAAATAAACTTATTCCTACGAAAAAAAATTCCTGAAATATATTCCTTTTCACCCAACCACCACTGTTATTTTGGCGTTTGCCCCCCCCCCCACCCCCCTAAATATTCAGCCGGCACCTTTGGGTGTCTTTTTGGCAACCATAAACACAGTGCCTTTTTATTTAGATTAAAGCAGCATTTAGTTTTAAAGCACAATGGGTCAATTGCATAATTTTAGGGGTGTGACATTCCCAATATCCCTATGAATATAGTTGCTGGACAATTTTACTATGGTGAACAAAATAGCTGTCTCAAAATTTTGACTCGATATGTTTGGAAACTGAATAGGCTTGAAAGAAGGGCTGATGGCTTTCCAATCTCTTTTTACTCTTAAAAAAGGTACCAGAAGTTTTAATTTCGAATCGAATTAGCATCATTAAAATTTAACGATATATCTAGCTATTATATAGCGGTGCTGCCTACGATACTGTTTATATTCCCTTTTGAAAACCTGTATGAATAAAGTTTTTTGTTTTTTTGAAACTCAACCGAAACGTTCACTAAAAGTTTCACCTTAATATCCTTAGTATTTTTAGTTAAAGGCAGGTGCGAACGTCCAGAATTTTTATTTGGGGGGGGGAGTCTATATCCGGATAGTCAAGAGGCATGGGATATAACATAATTTCTTTCTCCAGATTACTGGGGGGCAACTGAACCCCCTCTCTTGCCCCCTCCAAACTAAGCTCCTGGTTACTGTTATTGTAGTGACAGTATTAAAAGCTATACACAGAGTGCCTTATGGCTAGTTTAAAACCCCTCACAACTGACCCTTAAAGGTCTAACTTAATGATGTAAGTTGTTTTCGGATATTGCTTTGTCACCCTTTTAAAATTCCACATGCTCATAGTTTGCTTTGATTTAGTTCAATATCCACCTAAATATTCCTTAAAAGCTTCACCATAATGTTCTTAACTTGCGTAGTAGCAATAATTGTAACAGCTTTTGTAACAGTATACGCACAGCGCCTTTGGTTTCTTCAACATCCACTTCACCACACGCGGAAAGTTTCAGCTTAATACCATCAACCGTTCCTGAAGAATTTCTGATGTGTCAACTTGACAACCTGTGTAGGCATAGTGTGTTTCCAATTAGTTTCGTACAGCTTCTATATGCCCCAAATTTTTTGACTGAATATCCTTTATTTTAATTGTAGTAGCAGTAGTGGTAGTAGTCATAGGATAATTAAGTGTAGTAGCCTAAGCTTTAGTGGTAGTAGTAGTAATAGAAGTAGTAATAATATTAACAGTAGTAGTAGTATGAGCAGAGTCGGTAGCATTAGAATGAAAATATTTTCTTTTGTTTAGTTCAACATCCCTCACCACAAGCCCTGTTATTTTCAACTTCAGAAACCAAACTGTTCTTGAGATATTGCTGTTACACCATTTTGACAACCTGCATACATACGGCGTGTTGTAATTGAGTTCACCTTCCCCCTTGAAATTCCATGAAATTTTCACCTACATAACCTTAGGCATAGTCGTAATAGTAGTCACAGTAGTAGTATTGATATTACTAGTAACAGTATTGAATAGCGGTAATACTACCAGCAGCGGTTGCAATACCATATTGCCTTTTGGTCACTAACAAATCCCTCTCATCAAGCCAAATCCTGGAAGTTTCAACTTAATACAATTAGCCGTGGCTACGACATTGCTGATTTGTCCTTTTGATAATCTGTATCGTTACATACCTCTTGAACTTTTCATCTCAATACTCTTAACCTTACAAGCAGTTGTAAATGTAGAAGTAAATGTAGCAGTAACAGTACTATTAACAGTAGTGAGCACATATTGCCTTTTTGTTAGATAAATAATACATAGTTCCTATATTGCTCTTTACTTAGGCAGAACTGTTGTGCTGCAAATGTTGATCCTCCCCTTTAAGCAGTATCTGGAAGTTCCAACTTAATACCCAAATCAAATCTTGAAATAATCAACTTTTATGATTTGCATGCACATAGCGTCTTTCGATTTATTTGGAATTTCCCCTCAATACAGTAATTGGAGTAGTCTGGTAGTAGTAGTGGTGGTAGTTGTAGTAGTATTGGTTGCATGCAAATATTGTCTTTTTGATCATATACCATATCATTTTCTGCAAAGAAAATGATATGGCATGCAAAGTTTATACGATCACCCTTTCTATCTAAAACTTATATACCCCCAGACCATAACTTACAATCCTTTCCCTTAGAGCTGTGGAGGGGTTGTGATCCCAAAAGACATAATTTTCGGACCTTTCAACTTTGTTGAACAAAATGAATGTCTCAAAATTTGGATTGGATGAGTTTGGGGAAATAGTGGGCGTAGAAATGGTGGGTGTGCCCCTTGAATTTCCAATTCAATGAGCCCTTTTTTGAAGTTTTTACCACAACTCCTTCAATACGAAGTGCCCTGGTCCAAAACACCCCCCCCCCCCCAATTTAAACAAATAAAACATTGTGCCCACATCAATTTTCCCTTAGGCAGCGCTATTGCGCTGCCTATGGTTATCTAATGTCGTGGTTATCTAAAGTATGGTTATCTAAGTCGTGGGTCATTATGACCCACGACTCATATATTTTTTATTTTTAATAGACATACTTATTGCCTGAACCAATTCTGTCATTAGTTAAACTAGCCGTTGCTCGCAGAAAAAACCCTTAGGTATCACTTTACAGGGATTCAGAGTTGTCGGGTGATTTTTAATAATCGTGAGATCTTCCTTAAACTTATTTTTAATGGAATTTTAATGCCCATTACCCTAAAAAACATCATTATATTCATTACCATTAAATACCAAATTATCAATGTTGGACTTCCTCCATGAAAAGAGTAAATGTTTAGGTTTTCAGGTATTTACATTGAATCAGCTCTGTCGTTTAATGCGCATATTAGTAAACTTAAACCCACAATTTCCAGGAATCTTGTTTGTTTCTATAGATTGAAGTTTCTGTTTGCGTAACAAATTATGAGAATATTATTGCTTCATTAGTCGAATTTTTATTATGTTCAATATTTTCCGAGCGTTTGGATGGTGAGTTTTACTTCAGATTTACAAGAACTCCAAAATGTTAAAAAGAAAATCAGTAAGGATCTTGACCCACTTTGTAACACACCCTAGGTAGACAGGAATATTATCTGAAACTAAAGCATCATTTTATATCGGCATATTCTTGATTTGCAACAAATTTTTCACCTTAATTTGGGCATATGGTTTTTAAAAATCCAACGCAGAGATCTTTATTCAATAGCATGAAACTTTTGGTTGAAAATAGGCATAACCATTTACCAAGAGCTAGGAATAAGTTTCTCTTCCTGTTTGTTAAAAATTAAAGATCATGACAAAGTTTTAGATATAAACTTCCCTAAATTGCTAATAACTGAAAGTTGTTTGAATTAGTTAGCGAATTATCCCGTCACTGCATACATATTAAATAAAAAACAAGTTTTTTCAACTGAAAGGAAGGAGCAACATTAAAATCTAAAACGAATAAAAATTACAACGCAAATAAGGGGGTTCGCCCCCTCGTTCATACCTCACATTTTACGCTAAAGTTCGTATTTTGTTCAATTTCTTTAAGAATGATCCCAGAATTACAAAGGCCATTCATTTAGAAAAAATATATCTTTCGAAAGTACTAGAAAAAACTTCAATGTAAAGACTGAGGTATTAACTAGGGGATGAACCCCTTAATATGCGTAGTAATTTCTGTTTGTTTGAAGTTTTAATGTTGCTCCTTATTTTTAGCTGAAAAATCTTTTTTTGATGTAATTTCTGATCGTTTTTTAAATAATGTTGGGAAATTCAGCGCCCCCTTCACAGAAAATTCTCTTCCCCCATGAAAAATTCCTCCATGGATAGATCTTCCATGTAACCTACTCCACCTGACCATCCTCCCCCCACCAGAAAAAAATCCCCCTAAAAAGGTCTGAATACTTCTCAGTAACCAATACTATCTGTAAACAATATGCAAACTTCATAGCTTACAGCACTTCTCCTAGGGACCGTGGGGGATTAGGTCATCCTCAAACACATAATTATTACATTTTGCTGAGCAAAATGGCTATCTCAAAATTTTGATCCGGTGACTTTGAGGAAAAATGAGCGTGAGAGGTGTCTAGTTGCCCACAAGTGTTTTTGGGCACTTAGAAAGAGCATTAGAGCTTTTAATTTTTGTTCAAATGAGCCCTCTCACGATATTCTAGGACCACTGGGTCGTTACAATCACCCCTTGTGAAAACAAAAAAACAAGAAACAACCAAACACACATCCCTGATCTTTCGTCTGGCAAAAATACGAAATTCGACAGTTTTAGAGATAGGAGCTTTTAACTTCTTCAATAGGGTTCTCTTATACGCTGAATGTGATGCTGTGATTTTCATTAAGATTGTATGACTTCTAAGGGGTGTTTTCCCCTGTTTTCAAAATAAAATAAATTTTCTCAGGCTCGTAACTTTTAATAGGTAAAACTAAACTTGATGAAACTTATATATTTGAAATCAGCATAAAAGTCCAATTCTTTTTATGTATCTTTGGTATCAAAATTTCATTGTTTAGAGTTTCGGTTACTATTGAGACAGGTCACTCCGTACTTACAGTTCATTACCATGAACAGTTTGATAAAAAGAATTTGAAAGAGATAGTTCTTACCACCCATAGTAGCGGGGATTTAATGTACTATCGATTTATTTTTTTTTTTCAGACTCACCTCCACTCCCCTCTGTGACAACAACAACTAAGAAAAAAATTATTATAAACCTTAGTGTCTAAGGTTTAAAACACCTTAACTTGCATAGTAAATTAGGATTAATGAGCGCTCGAGTTAAATGTTATAAGAGGAGGGTGGAAGATCGTCAGTTCAATTCAGTTAAATTTCGGACTTGGATAAGATAAGAGTGATTTTCAACAGGAAGAGGAAATGTAACATTACTTGGTTTTTCGCGCCCAACCGAACCAAGGATGTGTCTGACAGTGGCGTTAACGGGACGTCTGCGGAACATTCATCTACACTTGTGGATCTGGAGGGCACTGGAGCCACCGTTGAAGCTTCGGAATCACGCGCACTGGAGCCAACCACGATGCAAGACGCAACCTAGGGTAGACTCTAGTTTCAAAACCTGTTTGATCACTTTGCTTGGAAAGGTACCAAGGAGGTAGAGGTGTGAGAGGATACTCACTCTCTTTGAAAAGGTGTAGAGCATTAAGCAAATTCTATAGATGCATTCTACTTATGCGTAGTTCTATGGAGGCCGAAAATCCTTTTGTAATAACTTACCTGAAGGGTCTCCAGCTGTTCTGCCGCTTCCATTCCCCATAATTCCCCACCATAATGAATAATTGGCATAATCTTCGTTAAAAATATTCTCTTATGCATTGCTAGACTTTTAATACCCATAACTGTACCATTCCTAAAAACCGTCGATATAGCCGTTTTCCCCCTTTTTACTGACTCTTTAATGTGAGCACACCAACTAACATTATTTTCAAATACAAAACCTAAATATTTTGAATTTTCAACTATCTTTATATCATCTCCTTTAAACATAAACTTACCATAACTTTCTTTATCTTTTCTTTTACCAAAAATAACTATTTCTGTCTTCCTAACATTAAGTTGGAGCTTCTTCAGATCTAAGTAATTTGCAACAAGATCTAACAAAATCTGTAATTCCTGGGCAGACTTAGCTACAAGTACGCTATCATAAGCGAAAAGCAAAACTGAAAATAATTTTGAGCCAAGACCCACTGTCGGAGCCCACTTTCTTTCCAAAAACTGAACTAAATTACTTATAAATATAGAAAACAAACTGGGGGAGAGAGCACTACCTTGTTTTACCCCTTTACGGTTTCTATATACTCTGGAAAAACCCTGATCTATTACCTTTACTACCGCCTTAGTTCCGCAATACATGCTAGTAACTAACCTCACAAAAATACTAGGAAATCCAATACTTCTAAGAATATCTACCAAAAGCACCCTCTCAACATTATCAAAAGCTTTTCTTAGGTCTAAAAAAGCTGCATATAGATGGCTATTCCCTGTTCCATACTTATCGAATAAAACTCTAAGCACAAATGCCCTTTCTGCTGTACTATAACCTTTCCTAAATCCTCCTTGCTCTTCATTTATAATCTTATTTTTATCTAGCCACCTATCTAGCCTCCTATCTAAAATTTCCTCTAACACTTTACTAAAAATTGGTGCTAGAGCTATGGGCCTAAAGTTATCATTCGAGCTAGGGTCCCCCTTATTAAAAAGCGGTATAACAACTAAAGTCTTCCATAATTCTGGCCACTTACCTGAAGATACAATACTATTAAATGCTATAACTAATATCGACAAAAACACCGAGAAAAATTTTGTAACCACCCAGGCTGGTATCCCATCCAAACCTGGTGCTGAACCTCCTTTCATCTTACTAACTACTTCTCTAACATCCTCTCTTGTTACTTCCCCTACTAATTCATAATCATTCTCCTGCAGCGGGAAAATACTTTCACCTGAATATGACGACTGACTATCCTCTTCTAGCCCTTCATAATCTCCTTCTACATTCTCAAAATAACCAGGCCATGATTACGGTGAAGGAGTTAAGCCTGAAATATTAGCTCTTTCCTTTCTCATTCTACTCCAAAATTCTTTAACATTCCCTAGCGTAAAATCTTCCATCGTCTTTTTCCTTTCTAAACTATCCCATTCCCTACTTTTCCTTCTTCAGCAATTTCTTATATTCCCTATTCTTAACTCAATAAAAATTCAACGCTTCTAACCGCAATTCTTCATCCTGGCACCGCCTAAAAATTTCTTATCCTGTTTCTACCTCCTGCTTTAACCTTCTACATTCCTCATCATAATATCCTTTATTTCCTTATCTAACTTTCCTTTCTACCGCTTTACTAGACCACTGGTGCACAAACTCACATAACTCGGCAAGGACTTCCTCAGCACCGCAATCTAGATTTCTAATCTCCTCTAATCTATCCATTACTACTGGTCTGGCTCTTACCTCATTCATATTATCAATTTCTTTATTATTCCAATCTCTTTTTAACGGTTTTTGAACTCTAAACTTTTCCTGACTGACTGTCTCATACCTCTTTACAATAACGCTCCTCTTACCTTCAACCTCTATACCCAACTCTAAATTAACTGACCAGTGGTCTGAATCAACTGACTGAAGTACCTCAACATCAACTGATTGAGCTGCAATCCCACTGTCAACCAACACATAATCTATCAGACTCGGACGAGCTCCCGACATACAGGTAAACTCCCCGACTCCCCTATCAGTTCCAAATCTCCCATTCCCCATTATTAGACCATTTTCCGAGCGGAGCTCCAAGAGCCTTCTCCCCCAACAATTCACCCTCCTATCCATATCTCTGCTATTTCTAGGCATTCTATACTCAGATGAAACCAAGTCTGGCACTTCTCGGAACGAAACACTCTCCATTTCTAATACAGCACCCGTATAAGCGTTAAAATCCCCCATAACAACAAAAACATCCTCTGTAAAATCCCTTGTTAGTCTACTTAACTCTTCAGCTAACACATCCCATGTTTCCTCTCAATTATAGGAACTGTTCTGAGGTGCTATATACACAGATCCTATAGTCATCCATTTGTTTCTCACTAACTCCAATCGTACCCAAAGAATGTTCTCTGAATTACTAGCGATTCTATGATAACTTCGGAAACGAGCTTTACTTAGTAACACGGTTATCCCTCCATAGCAGCGCATGTTTCCAGCTGGCTTTCGCGCAACATGCTCAACACTAAAACTGTCGAATATCGGAGGGTCACTTGCGCTATGCCATGTTTCAACTAACCCTATAATATCGATTGACTTTAAATCTTCACTAATCTGTTTCACTTTATTTTTCACACCTTGTGCGTTCCAGTTTACTAAACTTATTCGATGTATATGGCCAGGTTTTTCCTAGTCACTGCGTACCTGTCACTCTTCGGTATTAGCTGCATCAAAATCTGAATCTTCCAGAGTAATGCGGTAATAGTCACGATATCTGTTACTATAGGGGGTACCTCCACGGGGCCCCTCCACACGTACCGACCAACTCTATTTGGCCAACCACCCGTGGGTGACACTCCCCTGGAAACATTCTTACTCTTTCCCCTTGACTGTTCTTCAGGACTAATAACTTCCGCAAATTTTCTTGTCTTCTTATCATTACCCTTGAATGGAGACCTCGCTTAAATAGTGTCCTTATAGTAGGTTTTACTGCCAGTAGATGCGGGGTTATTCACATCAACTTCAACTACTGTTTCCGCATCGCTATCCAACATTGTTGCATCTCTACCCTAATTGTCTTCCGCATTTCCTCGATTAACAACTTCGCTGCCTTTATTAATGGCGCCTGCATTAGGTGCTCTTGCCTTTTGTACTTTTTGCGTGGAGCACGGAGTCTCCTTTATAACCTTATTCGATAGCTCATCATATTTAAACATAACATCGTTCACATAGAGTTTGACACCCTTGAGATAGGCAGAATGACCTTCAGAAACAGCTTTATTCATTTCTACTTTGAGGTGCTCTCTATCTTCAAGCTGGGCGGGGCTATAATCGGGTGCAGCAGAAAGTCCATATTCTCGTAGAAGTGGATTTCCCCTTAAAATCATATTTCTTACATCCATCGAATCCAAATTTAGCACAATAGGACCCACCTTCAATCGAAAAGAGTCTCTTACATCACTGCGGGTGAGGCACAAATTGGGAATTACGTCGTTCAAAACCTTCATAATCTCTTCACTAACGGTATACCTTCTCGGATCCACCGCTTCAAAGTTGTAGATTATAACATTGCTGCGCCGCAACTCATCCTCTAAACGGTCAGCTCTAAGCGTGGCTGACTGCAAATTTTGGTGAACCAGTATCAATTCACTTTTCAGTTTCTCGTTAGCTTCTGCGTTCTATTTTAGCTGAACATTCACCTGTGCTAACTGTGCCTCGATAGAAGTTACACTTTCCACAAGTTTCGGGAGAGCGTCCATTTTTGATGTCAATTCTGGCAGCAAATCCAGCTTAAAATTTATCTCTTGTAGAAACTGACTGTTAATGGTCAAATCACCTCTATCCGCTTGCATTGTAACAATACCTACTCAGTGACGTCACCGAGTAATGTATTATTTCACTATCGCAACGCTCTCACTTGGTATCAAATCGATGTTCACCCTTCCAATGCTAAATGAATATGGCAGGGGGGCAATAAAATCCCCCAGTTTTCCAAAAATTCCTTGCAATAAACCACGTCCGCCAGCGGTTAGTTAGCTTATCCAATAATTAGCTTATCCAATAGATTACGTCACAGTGTACTTGGCACGGAATACAGCACAGATAAATTTTCAAACTTGCTTGGTTGAATGCTAGTTGCTAAATTCCTTATGAAATATACTTGCCCAATAAATTGTCCTTTTTGTCACTTCAAATATAATCCGATTACGAATGCTATTTATTTGCTTAGATGTTCACAGCACGGGAGCTGAACGAGAACCGATATCAAATCCTGCATTAATTCAAAAACGTTCAAAAATTAAATTAAAAAAACAAGTTTTATTAACTGAAAGTAAGGCACGACGTTAAAACTTAAAACGAACAGAAATTATTCCGTATATGAAAGGGCCTGTCCCCTCCTCAACGCTTCGCTCTTTACGCTAAAGTTTTTATTGTTGAAAAAAATAAGAGTTGTGATAAATTCGAACTCTAGCGTAAAGAGCGAGGCGTTGAGGAGGGTACAGCCCCTTTTATATACGGAATAATTTCTGCTCGTTTTAAGTTTTAACGTCGTTCCTTACTTTCAGTTAAAAGAACTTGTTTTTTTATTTAACTTTAAAGAGTGGCTTCGGTAATATACTTTTAAAAGCGTAAAAAGCTATGTCAAAACTATAACAATCAAAATTATTTACATATACGAGAGAGTTTACCCCTTCATCAGCCCCTGGATCCCTGCACTAAAGTTGAAGTTTTGGTCTAATTCTTTTAAGAACGACTCTCAAATGTTCTGTTGGATATGACAAGAGATCTTCACAGCATTATATTAGCATAAAGAGCAGAGATTGAAAAAAGGGTAGGCCCCGTAATACGTGAAAAGATTTGTGTCTGTTTTAAGTTTTAAGGTCGCTCTGTGCTTTTATTTGGAAAAATTGTGTTTTATTTAATTACAAACAGAAGAGAAAACAAACATTTTGTTTGATGTTGAACAAAATTTCAAGGCAAGTCTGTAAAGGAATCCCCAATAGGAGACTATTTGAAGTAGGGACATTTCAAGTTAAGAAATTGAAGAATTTGAACAAAACACAAAAAAAAGTATGCCGCAAAAATTAAGAGAAAGGACTTTATTATCACATCCTTTATTTAACTAATGTTACATAAACCTTCTGGTCCTTTTTATTCTGGCAAACCGAACTTAAAGTATATAGGCATAGTCAAGCATAAGACAGCAACATCCATAGAAACGAGTGTTTACCAAGTAAATGATCTTTGGTTAGATTTGTTCTTCCGCCTACATAATTGAGTTTTCTCAGCTATTATGACGTAGATTTAAAGGTTCTGGTTTTTTTTAGGGCGTCAATGATTTTATTTATTTATATTATTGATATTCGTCTGGCACACCATAAATGGCAATATTAATCGATCGCAACCAATTGATATCTAAAGATGTGACGTAATTCGAACAAGTTCCATGTCAAAAAATATTTATCTTGAGCGTGGGCAGTATTAACTTGTTTATTAAAAAAAAATTCAAATTTGGCAAATTCTCCTAATTCTCATGGCTAATGTGCATGTTTTGTACGAATGGAGACTTGTTTACTGGTAGTATATTGGAAGTTTAAAGATTGGAGAAAGCAAGTTTAACAGAAGTAACATTCAAGCACATTTTCAATGTCTGCCAAACGAAAATGTTTTTTTATATTTATCTCAGACAACACTTTCAGGGGAGAATTTAATGCTCCATTCCAAAATATGAAGCTAGTTCTAGAGTAAAGCTAGGTTTTTTTTTACAGTATGTGTCAAACAAAGCATTTCACAGATTGAGGGATTTACCTAACATTAGTTCGAATGACCATTCCCATGCAAAATTATGACGTAAAAAGGAATTACAACGTGAAAATTGTAAAGAATGACCCTTGTAGATAAAACAAAAATTACGTACAATTACAGTAACAATCATGCAAGCTAATCACAATTTCTCGCGTTATACATTGTTGAACTTTCAAGCATAAACTTTTAGTTGTCTTGTTAAAGTCATACCTTAAAGCATTACTTCTAAAACTAAAAAGATGAAAGTTCAAAACAAAAATGTTCCCATGTATTTATAGGAAACTAGCAAAAGATAAGAAGACGTGGTAAGAATAAAGAAAATCTGTAAGTAAATCAGTGTTAGTAAAGGCTTTTCAAAGTAATTTCAACCCGTTTATTTTCCCATATCTGAAACACAAATGCGAGGTAAAACTCAAGAAAAATCCCATGTTCTTCCTAAAGCGTCTTTTTTATTATCATTTGTGACTTAGGCATTGCTTTTTAAAAAGATTGCCATCCAAATCCCTTTATAATATGAGTAAAAGATGCATTTAAAGTTCTGCAACTCTCATAGCCACTAGTCCTTTCTTCCAACGGTTTAATGGCGCAAGAAGAAGGTTTAACAGCGCATCCCTGTTTCCGTGACCAGACGACGCAATTTTGTTTCTAGCTGGCAAGATTCCCAGGATTTCAAGTGTTTCAGTATTTTTTTTTATATGATTAATCGGAGTGTGGTTGGGATAATACACATGCACTAATAAATAATTATTAACCAATCTATGAAAGGGATATCACCCTCAGGTTTTAAATAGGTTCATAGGAAATTGACAATTAATTTTAAATGGTCATATAGGGAATTCAACATGGGATTTCCACGACAGCCCTCTGACGTCACGAAATCCATAGCAGTTTTCCATAGAATTCCCGTGACAGCCTTCCGACGTCAGGACACACCCTCGCCTTTATGGTCATATAGGAAGATAAACATAGCATTTCTGTGACATTCCCTCTGACGTCATGTCCCCAAGGCAGGCTTTCCATTGTTCCAGGTGTTCTATTAAAAAAACAGTTCAGCGTATTGCCATGGTATTTCCTAAAGCCGACCTGAGTTTCACTTAACATCCCTGTTTAAGTGAAACTCAGGTCGGCTTTAGGAAAGGTCACTCGACGTTGGACGCCGTGCATTCTCTCTGTGATATTGTAAATAGATTCTTTGAACGTGGTGAAATCCCTTTGACTGTTTTTATTGATTTTAGAAAGGCGTTTGATACAGTGAATTTTAAAATTTTTACTCAAACGTCTACAGTCCCTTGGAGTTCGTGGTAATTATCTGAAATGGTTTGATAGTTTTTTAATTGGAAGATCTATTCAAGTTGTTTTAAATGATACATTTTCTTCTCCCTATCAAGTGAAGTGTGGTGTACCTCAGGAATCTGTCTTGGGATCACTTCTGTACCTTGTGTATGTTGATTCAACGCGTTTTCACTTACCGGAGTGTTTTATCAGGACTTTCGCGGATGATACTGCTTTAACTATGTCTAGTCGAATGATTGATGATCTATTGTTGAAAGTAAATAGGGTTTTAAAGTCATTTTATGTATTTACAAGTTTGAGCCTTTTGTCGGTGAGTGTTAAAAAAAAATAATTTCATGATTTTTAGGAGAGTTCGTAAGCCTCCGAGTGTTGATGGAGAGATATTTTTTAATGGTAAGTCTTTGTCACAGGTGCATGATGTGCGTTATTTGGGCTTCCAGCTTGATTTTAATTTGTCTTGGAAGCACCATAGTGATCTTGTTGCAGCTAAAGTTGCTAGAGGTCTGGGAATTTTGCGTCGTTTGAAGCATTTTTACCATTATAGGTTCTTTTACTATTGTATCATAGTATTGTTGCGCCTTATGTTTCTTATGGTTGTGTCATTTGGTCCAGTAATTTTTATGCAAATTTCAAAAGAGTGCAGAATTTACAAAATAAAACAGTACCTCTTCTTGGAAATTATATAGAAAATGTGAATGATACCGCGTCATGTTTTAAAAAATTAAGAGTGCTTAACATTGGTCAGATCCGCGATTACCAAGCTGCTATTTTTGCCTATAGATGTTGGAATGATGTATGTCCTCCAGTTTTTACAAATTTTTTTCGCGTAAATAGTTCACTCCACAGGTATGCGACTAGAGAGGCGGAAAATTTTACGGTTGAATATCGAGACATCACACGTGCAGGTTTCGGAATTCGGTATTTGGCTCCGGCTATTTGGGATGATATCCCAGTTGGCGTTCGGGATGCTGAACACATTGGGTCGTTTAAAGTAAAAATAAAAAAACATTTATTGGGAGAGGGGAAATAATTTATTATTATTGTCATTATTATTATTAATTTCTTTTCTTTTCTTCATAGATTTTGGTATTAATGGTTAATTGAGAGAGTGTTCAGGTCTTTTTTTTAATTTTTTTTTTATTTTTTTTAAATGAAATTTGTAAAAGGTTGAGAATTAGAGGATTGCAGCCGTCTTTCATCAGGCTTTTTGAGCCTTCCCCGGGGGGTTGCTTGTATATAGTTTATTTTGTAATTAGTAGTAAATAAAGCAAGTCAAGTCAAGTTGAGAAGCTGAGATTGAAAACACTTTGATGATTCAAACAAACACTGGATTATAATACAATACAATATTATTTAAAGAACTTTGGCATTTTCTAGAAATATCTGTTACATATTAAAACCCCTTAGCGCTATTTTCTAATTTTAGTGCACAACAAACTAGGCTTCTTCTAGAAGATTAACGTAGATTTAAAGACATTCGAGAACCATAGGTACCACAACACTGTCTTCTAATTAAAAAAAAACATGGCTTCAATGAATTACTTTTTTTCTTTGGCAACTTCGCATGAAAGGAGTTCCAAAAGGGGGAGGGGGTATTCGATTGTAGATTGAAAGTTATGGTGTCGTTTTTAAGCCCAAGAGTAATTAGAGAGCATCCTGTCTCCCACCCACACCCTTGGGTGAATTTCTAAACATCTCCCCCTAAACCACCGGGGATACCTAGTTTAAAGTTTGACATAGCTATTTTGTTTGTAATAGTCAAAGTTTATTGGTTTTAGTACTGGGAAGAGGGATATATTATATCTTGTGTATCCAAAAAGGCTAGGGCATTATTTGAACACTTTCATAGAACATTGAGGGGAATAACTAAACCATCAATTTGGTCTACTGGATAACTTGACATGTTGTTAAATGAACATGTCGGCAATATGTCAGGCAGATCTGATGGTATTGGAATGGAACTTTCATCGTATAAATAAAAATGAAGTTGCTGGTATCAAGCCATGGATAACTGGGAAAAATGCCAAGACAGATAGTCTGAGTGAGAGGCAAATCTGGCATAAGCTTTTTTTTTGATTGTATAAAAACCATATAATTTCACTTGTTGATAGATAAGTCTATCATCCATACGGAAATCCTAGGGCAGAACTAAATTAGATAGTCGTAAAACTAAGGGAGAAGTGATCGGATTGATTTTGGGTAGATTTAAATCAAGAGATACTATGTACAGGTATCTTTTCAAAAAAGTGGCTCTGCAAGATTTCAGGAGTGGCTTAGTGTGCCAAGGTGAAAATTTTACTCATGTCGTGATTTAGAAGAACAGGCTGCACCGGGTGCTTTCTTGAACACACATCTCTGTTCCTTGGTGAAGAACCTTGAAAAGTATGTAGTATTTCTCAGGGAGACCATTCAAATCTTAAATCAGCCAAAGAGCTTGTCGGTCAGCCGAGTTAAACGTGGCACGGAAGTCGACGAAGATGATAAAGGATTCCTGTTCTAACTCAGTGGTATTTTCCACTGTTTGTCGAATCAAGAAAATTAGTTCTATAGTTTAGCAAACTTACACATAACCATCTTGCTCGAGTCCCCAGATGGCACGAACGATGTTCCAAAATTAGGACAGCAGGATGATTGGGAAAAGTATTTTGGAGACTGACAAATAATTATCTCGGTTTGCATAATTACAGTAAATAGGGCGTGGAAAAACAAGACATGTGGTGCATTACACTGCAGGGCCTGCATATTTGAACAGCTTTGAGCTTAGCCCACAGAATCCTATAGATTAATTATCCTTGAGTCTTTTTACTATATTCCCAAATTATAAGGGACTGGATGGCTCATATATAGGAGGTGTATCTGTTTCATAACTGACTGGTAGGTATTCCCAAATAATATATATTTATGCTCTTTCACAGCCTGGACACACTTACACTCTTTTGATTTAGTAAAATCTTAAGAGCACAAGTAGTAATAGATTTAGTCCCGAAAATTTGAAGTTAATACCCTCAATCTTTGTTGGTGTATTGACAAGATGTCTTGATGGCATCCAGCATACAAACAGTGTGTTTTGATTTAATTTTAAAGCAACATTTAGTTTCTAAGCATATTGGGTAAATTACATAACTGCAGGGGGTTTGCCTACCCAATAAACCTAATGATATAGCTACTTGACAATTCAGCTATGCTGAACAAAATGGCTGGCTTAAAGTTTTGATTGGAAGTGTCTGGAAAATTGTGAGCTAAAGAGGAGGGCTGATTGCCCTCCAATCACTTTTGACTCTTAAGATGGCACCAGAACTTTTAATTTTCAATCAAGTTAGCTCCTTTAAAATATCAATGATACCATTAGCTATGACAGAGCATCCCTGCCTATGCCCTTATACGCCATATACTGCTTATATGTCCTTTTAATACTAGGTTTTCCGTTTAGTTGAAACTCCTCCTAAACGTTCCCTAAAAGTTTCAAGCTAATGCCATTAGTGTCGTTAGTTACAGTAACCGTAGAAGGAGCATTAAACGAATACACACAGTGTCTTCTGGCTAGCTCAGAATCCACAACCTATGAAGGTATGAAGGTGAAATTTTCAGAGAATTTTTCTTTTGTACGGATGACAACCTGCCATCTGTATGCAGGTTGTCAATAGGGTGTATCAGCAATATCTTAGGAACAGTTTCGTGTGTGAAATTTAAACTTACAACGCTTGTTGTGGGGAAGTTGAACTAATGAAAAGGCAATACTTGCATCATATTACTAACGCTTCTACTCCTACAACTGCTGCTACTATTGTTATTACTGCTCCTATTACTATTACTACTACTGTTACTAAAACTAAGACTACTACTATTAACTGTACTCCTGTTGCTACTACTATGTTTACTGGCGCTACTACTACAATTAATACTTTATTGAAATAAATCCAAACACAATATGCGCATATAGGTTGTCAAGAGGACGTATCAGTAATGCTTCGGGCCCGGTTGATGGTATTAAGTTGAAAATTTCATCGTGTGTTGAAAAAATGTTGTAAAAAAGGTTCTATTTGCAAGCCGCTACTAATGATACAACAACTATTACTACGCATAATTACTGAACCTTTCAACAATGTTGAAAAAATTGATGTCTCAAAACTTTGTTTGGATATTTGTTAGGGGATATAATGGGCGTGGGGGATGGATGATTCTCTCTCCGATTCCTTTTGACTATTAAAAAGGGCAATAGTCCTCTCAATTTCCTATTCAATGAGCCTTTTTTGAAGTTTTTACGACAGCACTTTCTTTAAAAAAAACCTTTTATGCCGCAATGGCATAACTTTACAACATTAGCCCTGAGGGCTTTGAGGGGGGGGGGCTCATATTCAAGGACATAATTTCTGGACCCTTGAACTGCGTTCAACAAAATGGCTATATCAAAATGTTGATTTGAAGTGTTTGGGAAATGATGGGTGGGGGGGCATTCACCCTCAGATCACTTTTGACTATTAATAAAGGCACTACCCTCTTAATTCCCAATTGAATTAACCATTTTTGGAGTTTCTACGAGAACACTTTCTATGAAAACCTTACATGCCCCTAGGCCATAACTTACAATCTTTGCCCTGTGGGCTGTGGGGGTTTGTCATCCTCAAAGACATAATTTTTGGACCTTTTAACTAATTTGAACAAAACGGCTATCTCAAAATTTCGATTGGATGTGTTTGGGGAAATGATGAGCGTGAGAGGGGGTTTCGACTATTAAACAGTTCGTGATAACAAATTGTAAGTAAGGAGCGACCCGGCTCCATAGTAACCGAAACTCTAAAAACTTTGATACCAATAGATACATCAGAAGAATCAGATTTCTATGCTGATTTTAAATATATAAGTTTCATCAAGTTTAGTCTTACCCATCCAAAGTTACGCGCCTCAGAAAATTTGCCTTCTTTTCGAAAAAAAGGGGAAACAACCCTAAAAGTCATAGAACTTTAATGAACATCACACCATCAGATTCAGCGTATCAGAGAACCCTACTTCAAAGGTTTAAAGGTCCTATCTGCAAAAATGTGGAATTTTGTTTTTTTTTTCCTTATGAAAGATCACGGATGCGTGTTTATTTTTTATTTTTTTATTTTTTTTTCCCCCATGGGTGATCGTATCGATCCAGTAGTCCAAGGATATCGTGAGACGCCTTATTCCAACAGAAATTAAAAGTTCTAGTGCCCTTTTTGAGGGACCCCTATTTGGTAACTTGGCCCCCTCCCACGCTCAATTTTTTCTCGAAGTCACCCAATCAAAATTTTGAGATAGCCATTTTATTCAGCATAGTCAAAAATCTAATTAAAATGTCTTTGAGGATGACTTAATCGCCCACAGTTCCCGGGGGAAGGGCTGCAAGTTATAAACTTTGCCCATTGTTTATATATAGTATTGGTTATTGGGAAGCATACAGGCGTTTTCAGGCGGAATTTTTTTTCTAGGGGGGGGGGGGTTCGGGGTCGGAGTAGGGGTTACGGGGGAGGATATTTCCATGGAGGATATTTCATTGGGGGAGGAACATTTCCATGAAGGGGGTGCCAGATTTCGCAGCATTATTTAAAAAACGATAAGAAACTAAATAAAAAAACAAGTTTTTTTCAACTGAAAGTGAGGAGCAACATTAAAACTTAAAATGAACAGAAACTATTACGTATATGAGAGGGTTTGCCTCCTAGTCAATACCTCGCTCTTTACGCTAAAGTTTTTTTTAATACTTTCAAAAGAGCTATCTATTCTAATTAACCGGCCTTTGTGATTCAGGGGTTTGTGATTCAAAAAAATTCGAACTTTGGTGTAAAGAGCGAGGTATTGACTAGGGAGTGAACTCCCTAATATACGTAATAAAAACATACGAATATCGAAATTCATTAAGTAAGTTAATTCGTAAGTAACGCCAGAACAAAATTTTGAGAAACCCAGTTAGCCAAAAAAAAAAGGAAAATTAATATGCCAATTTCGTTTGAATTATTCATGTACAGTGAGCCAAAATCAAACAAACGCTAACTGAAAAACTGTTAGAAATTAACTTAAAAAAGTTTTTTTTAAACTGAAAGTAAAAAGGGATATTAAAACTTAAAACGAACAGAAATTATTTCGTATATGGAAGGGGCTGTCCCCTCCTCAACGCCCCACTCTTTACGCTAAAATTTTTTTATTGTTTTAAAAAATAAATTTGTAAGACAGTTAGCGTAAAGAGCAAAGCGTTGAAGAGGGGACAGTCCCTTTCATAAACGGAATAATTTCTGTTCGTTTTAAGTGTTAATGTCGCTCCTTACTTTCAGTTAAAAAAAAACTTGTTTTTTAGTTAATTAAAAAAGGCACCAGCAGTTTTAATTTCCAATCGAATGAGCCCTTTTTGAAGTTTCTACGACAGTGTTTTCTATAAAAACCTTATATGCCCCAAGGGCTTGACTTGCAACCCTTACCCTGAGGGCTGTAAGGGGGAGGGGGATTGTCATCCTCAACGACCTAATTTTCAGAACTTTCAACTACATTGAACAAAATGGCTATCTCAAATTTTTATTGTATGTGCTTCGGGGAACGGTGGGTGTGAGAGGGGGTTATTTGCCCTCCAATAACTTTTGATTATTAAAAAGGGCAGTAGCCCTTTCAATTCCCGATCAAATTAGCCCTTTTTGAAGTTTCTACGATCACCCTTTCTATATAAGCCTTATTTGCCCCCAGGGCATAAATTACAACCCTTGCCCTGAGAGATCTGGGGGGGGGGGCTTACCCTCATAGACATAATTTTCGGACTTTTCAACTACGTTGACCAAAATTGCTACCTCAAAATTTTGATTGAATGTGTTTGGGAAAATGGTGGGCGTAGCAGGGGGTTAGTTGCCCTCTGATCATTTTTGACTAATAAAAAGGGCACTAGCCCTTTCAATTTCCAATCGAAGGAGCCCTTTTAAAAGGTTTTACGACAACTCTTTCGATACGAAGTGCCCTGGTCTAAAAAAAAATAAAAAAAAAATAAATAATAATAGATTGTGCCAACATTGTTCTTTAATTAGGCAGTGCTATTGCGCTGCCTATGATAATGATTAACAAACTTGCTTATCCTGTAGATATAGCCTTAATTTCTGAATTCCTCGGTGACATTCAATCATGGACTGACATTATCCACATGACAACCAACCTCTTCGGGATGACCAAAACGCCTCGATTAACGAAGGTCATGCTCTGCTCACGTAAACCTGTGATTCCTGGGAAATCCCAGCATCCAGCTTGAACATGATAATATAAAGTGGGATGATGAATTTACCTACCTTAGTAGCTTACTAATCTCCAGTAATAACCACTCCAAAGACATGAAGGGGCATTTGGAACTTGTGAATTCCAACTTTAAAAGTTTGTTGCCCATCTGGAGGAACATCAGTTATCAACAACGCTTAAGGTAAGGCAATTTAACTTGCTTGTCACCCCTACCGTCATTTGTGCCTTTGAATCCTGGAGTATTCTTTTGCTGCCTTCGAAAAAAAAAAGAAGAACTGCTTAATAATATATGATGTTTTTTTTACCTGATCCTTATTGTTTACTTCAAATGTAAGTTTATCTAGCTATCCAGATATTAGATCATTGACGACATCAAATAATCCTTCAGCATGATAAGCTTTATTGTACTTAAGCGACATTTTATTGCAATTAATCAGTCAAAACTATCCTATTAGAATGAAAGCATATCAAATCTTTTCTATAGCTTTATTTCTGATTTTCTTTATTGCCACACGACCAGGCGGTAAGTGCAGCCAATTAAAAAACTTACTTTTAAAGTACCATGTAAGTTCTTTGTGCTTTATTAAATAAAAAAAAATTTTTTAAACTGAAAGTAAAGAGCGAAATTAAAACTTAAAAAGAACAAAAATTACTTCGTATATGAAAGGGGCTGTCCCCTCCTCAACGCCTCGCTCTTTACGCTAAAATTTTTTATTGCTATAAAAAATAGATTTACAAGAAAGAGTCAAATTTGGTAACTCTCGTAACTTTTGATGGGTAAGACTTAATGAAACTTATATATTTAAAATCAGCATAAAAATCCAATTCTTTTGATTTAAATAATGCATATATAGGCCTACTGAAATGTTTTTTCTTTGGCAACTATTACCATAAGTATTAGACAGCGAAAATTAGGATAAATGTCAATACTAATAACTATATTATTCGTTGATCATATGGAGGACTTGCTTTATTTTGAAATTTGGAGAGTTTCAATAAACAATACCATATCTTAGAAGAAGTGCAACATTTTTTATTATATTTTTTTATTAAACCACCATTTCTCCACTGGTCAAGATATTTCAGCTGATGACGAAGGTCTGTTAAGGAATCGGTTGGAGAATTCATTCATCATTCAAGGGAAATTTAGGGTACGATCCCGAGAGCAAGAATTAGAGCAAGAAATGGACACAAAAAAAGAAAAAGAAAAGCCAAGCCATGGTGTCAAAAACAAATATTAGCGGAAGCTAACATTGTTTTATGCTTGTATGATACAGCCTTTACCTAATATTCTTCTAATGTGATTCTCTGACGCTCGATACTAATGAAATATACCTAAGAATGATAAAAACATAATAAATTAGAAACAAATTTGGGCTATATATTTGAACATCAGGGTGGGGTGGGGGGTAAAGTATAAACAAATAAGTAGAACAACAGGGAAATTTTTATACAAGACAGTGGAACGCAACTTTAAATGAATATTTCGACCCTATATTCAAGGGCCGTCCTCAGCAAAACAGACGAAGAGAATAAAAACACTATAAAAAAAACTTACATTAAAATTCAATCATTAAAACTGTTTAAAATTTTTTTAAAACAGCCTAGATGAGCTAAAGTATAGCTCATCTGCATACCCGTGACTGGAGGAAACCAGCTATTTGTCTAAAGACTATTCCACTATGGTTTCTCTTTGCATTATTCATGATCCATTCTATCGCGTAGTTGAATAATATAAGCGAAAGGGGGCATCCCAATGTCTTTATACGCACTTCGGAGTATCTGAATGAGCTCCTTTGGCCCTCCATATTTAGCCATAATTCTCCATAGCTCCTCTCTGATGAGAGAATTGAAGGTAGCTACAAAGTCAATGAAGATGATGAGAAGGTGTATATGAAACCTGTTGTACTGCTAAAGGATGAGGCAAATTGTCAATATCTGTTCTGGATAGCCTCTACCTGGTCTGAAGCCTGCTTGTTCAGGATGGGTTAGCTTGTCTCATGCGTCTTAGAATCGATTCAAAAGAATGACGCGGAAGATTTTCATGTTATGGTCGATCAGGGAGATACCTCTATAGCTCCTGCAAATGGCCTTATCTTATATTTTGTATAGCGGAACGAGGACTGATACTTTCCAGTCTTTTCGGAAGGTCTTCGTCGTCCATACCTGGATAAACAGGTTGGTTAGGTGGCATAGTAGAGTTGGTCAGGACTTGAAGTTTTCAGAAGAGATCCCATCCTCATCTGGAGTTTTATTGTTTTTCACGCACTTCAGCACTTTTAGTACGTCCGCAATACTTGGCGGATCAAAGTTTATTGCGTAGGGCTCTCTTGCAGCACTCAAGAAGGCAGGTAGATTGCACGGGGGTTTGACAGGGTTCAGTAGCTAAAAAAAAATCTCTCTCCAGCGTTCTATGCGTCCTTCTTCTGTACGGATGAGTTCTCTGGACTCTTTCAGTGTGTCAATCACTACAGGAGCTTTTCTTGTCGCTTCTTTCAGGAGTTTGAACATTTTCTTACTGCTGTGACTCTTGCACGCTTGTTCCAACTCATTCTCCAGATCTGACCAGTATTTTTCTCTGTACCGTTACAGTGACTGTTTAACTGCTTTGCGGGCTACTTTTAAGGGTTCTTTTGCACCTCCCACGAGGGATCACTTCTTCTCGACTAGTTCTATTGCGTAGTCAGAGATCCAGGCTTGCTGTTTTCGTTTTGCATGGTCAAGCACCTCCTCAGCTACGTCACGTGTCACAGTTTTATCTGCGCTCATTCATCGTCGACGTGTGAAAGACATTTCAAGGCTTCGAACCGGTTGCTAAGTTCTAACTCAAATTCGGCTTTGATTTCCGGGCATCTTAGTTTCGACACATCGAAGCGTTTCCCTGCCTTCTGTCGCATCTGCCAACAAAGGTGGTGATGGACTTTGCAAGTGCGGACATAGCGATCGGATCCATTTCAAGATCCTGTGTCTGCTCCTCTGTATGCCCGTGCCTCTGTGCAGGAGCTCCTCCATCTTCTGCTGACTATGATGTGGTCAATCTGAGTTGTTGTTACGCCGTCATTTGAACGCCATGTAACAAGGTGTATCTTGTGCTCAAAGAAAGTGTTTGTGACTCATAGGTTGTTGAATCTGGCTAGCTGTAAGAGCCTTTCTCCACTGATGCATATGTTGCCAACGGTGTGGCGGCCAATAACTGCTGCTGTGTCGGGGTCTACTCTGCCAAGCCGGGTGTTCCAGTCTCCAGCGACAAAGAGCATCTCAAGCCTTGGTTTCTCTTCGATGATTCTTTGTAGATCATAATAAAAGGCGTCTTTGACCACGTCACTGCTGTCCCTTATCGGAGCGTACACAGCAATTATGGCTATATGGCTAATTTGGCCTCTCAGTCTGATCATGGCGATCCTTGGTGACACTGGCTCCTAAGAGTTGACACATGATGCAGTAGGACCGTCTAGCAGGTACCCAAATTCTTTGTTGGCCGGAACTATCATTGGGACCCGAGATGTAGAGCTGTAATGAGTCAGATTCGAAAACGGTCAACTTTTTGGACAGAACACCATTCAGTCTCGTTTCTGCCAGACAAAAAACGTTGATTTTATATTTCTGCAGCTCCTTCGCAAGGAGCATTTGCGTGGATTCCAGCTTTCAGCTGCGAACATTCCACGCGCCAATATTCAGATGTTTTCTTGATCGGGCGGCTTGCATACTTGTCGGGCCAGGCACCACCCAGACCTGCTCCGCGCCGGCTACAGCGAACGCCATAGTAGAAGTATCTCTCTGTATTTGATCTTCAATTATCCATTGGTATTTCATGGGAATTGACTTGACCAATGGCTCCTCAGACCCTTTTTGCCCCGTTGCGTTAGCCATTCTATTTGCCGGGCTAGGCTACCAATAGAATGTTACACCACTCCACCGCTGTGAGGTGCATCTTAGGGCTCTACTCCCGGCTTGCTAGGGACAGGGCGTGAATCTTCTTTCCGTGGTCCCAACCAAATTATTATGTCTCCAGAGATTTCTTACCCTCCCCCCCCCCCCCAATAGCCTTGGGATCAAGGGCTCTAAGTAATACAAGTTTTACATTATTTACATAATATTCTTACTGGAGTAAAGGGGCTTGTTAGATCGTATGTCCCCAAAAAGGCTAAGGGTAATAAGAAGAAGCTTTCAGGGAATTTTCAAAGGGATGCTTAACTAAGTCAAACTACGCTATGTGAAGGGTAATTACCAAAACGGAGTATAAGTTATATCTCAGAAACGTTTTAAGGTATTCGGTTGAAACTTCCTGAGTATGTTGAGGGCACATGTGAGCTAACCAAAAGATACTGCTGCTACAACTACGACTATGACCACTACGACAAGCGCTACTACAACTACAATCACTACTAGAATTATTGCTACTATGCGATAACTACTCCCACGGTTACTACTACTACTACTATGGCAGCTACTACTACTACCAATACGACTACTATTGCTTCGGCGGCTACTAAGACTACTGCTGCTACCAAAACTGCTATTACGATTGCTACCACTTCAAGTACTATTGCAACTAGTGCTACTACTACTACTACAACAAGTACAGTGGCTAATTCTACAGCTACTACTAATACTACAACAACTATTATGATTTTTACTGCTACGACTACTGTTACAAATAGTACAACGACTACTAATGCTGCAATTACTGATCTTACAACTATTACTCATATAACTTAGTACTACTACTGTGCCTAATACCATTGCTACGACTACTACTACCACAACTTCTACCACTACCACAACTCTGACTACCTCTCCCACCACTATGATTACTGCTACTGCTGCTACTACGACCACACCACTGCTACTTCTAAGACTACTACCACTACCAATACCACTATGACCACCACTGTCACTATAGGTACTACTGCTGCTACGATCGCTACAGCTACGGCTAATACCTCCAAAACTAAAACAACTACAATAAAGTTCCAATATTTTTTCCTCACTGAACTTGGAAGAGGGGGCTGTTTTTGATCCTGTGTTTTGAAAAAGGTTTAGGATGTAAAGGTGAGGCTTTCAGGGAAGGTTGAGGGAATGTTCAACTAAATCAATACACTCTATATACAATAAAGTTGTCAAAAGGGCGTATCAGCAATATCTTGGGAGCGAATAAAGTTATTAAGTGGAAAATTGAGAGAATTTTGAGGAGAAAGTAGAACTAACAAAAAAGCACCATATAATTACTGCCACTTGGGCCTTTTCTACTGTTAGCAGTACTGCCTTTATTTTGTTTTTTTTGTGTGTTATTTACAAATGGATTGCAGAAAATGTAACAGTCTGATTGCCATATAATACTACGAATACAAAAAACAAATATTAACACTAACATTCAAAATAGTCTCAACAAATATTGGCATGTTTAAGACGACCCAAGACAACAAAAATCAACCCTATTAGTATATTTTTTAGGGGAAAAAAAGAAGCAAATGTCTTACCTCCTCTTCTACACTTACTAAAGCATCAATCAAAATTCTGAAAATAGTACATTTTCAGGAAACTTAAATGAATCCCACACTCACACTCTACAATTCATATTGCTTCCTGGCACATACTGTCACTCATCCAATCAAATACGGGAATCTGTTTCTCTCAGCTCACAATCATATACTCACTCCAATATCAATCATTACATCAACCTCTAGAGCACTGGTCAAAACAGACATATTGCAAAGAAGGACATAATTCTTTGTAGATATTTTCGGGAATGGTGATTGGCGAGGTGCATAGTCAATTAATATTTCTCTATACCCAAGTTTCTAACATGGCGGGGGTCAGAATGACTTCAGTCCTAGAGAAACACGGGGATTATGGTGATTTCAAATGCATTTCTTTATAAAATATTCCACGTACCCATCCACCCAAGGGTCTATAGTGCAACTGTTATACAAATTTGTTGCAAAATTTCGCCCATAATTTAAGTAATAAGCTAAAATTTTGGTTGGATGCTTTAGCTACACATAACACATTACACATAAGCTAAAGCTTGTGGTGTAAAGAACTCTTTTTTGGATAAAACCCTGTTTTACATTGTGAGTAATTTCCCAGTGGACACTTATTTGAACACTTTTTATAATCGGCTTATCTATGGCTTGGTTATTTTGACCGCTGTGATTTCTCCTGGGAACAATTATTTTAGCTCAGTGTTGCCGATTGGAAGTTGCCAATAGAAGATTTTATTACGCAAATCTTTTAATACGTTATTCGTAGGCAATTACGCTGAGATTGAGGTGGGGAAAGAAAAGTAAGCAGAAGAGGGGAGGAGAGTTGTTAGCAAGAGCCGTGGTACCTGCTGGGCTTGTCCCTTAAATTGCGGGGACAAGGTGGACGGCCTCCAACACTTCACTTACTTCTCTCGCATTGAAACCACCAGAAAAATATCATTCAGTACTTGGGTGGTAAAGTTGTTTTCCAGGAAAGATTATACTTTTGCATTGTATTCGTTTTGTATTCGAACGGTGAGCATCTCAGTGAAATAACCTTTTTGATACCTGAACATTTATTTCATAACGAAATTGGACCGTCTCCGGCTTGTGTTTACCTGCTACCTGTTAAAATATATTTGATAGCGTTTTGCCTTACGAACTACGGATAAACTATGAGTGAGAAATTTGTTTATTCGCCACTGCTGAACTTTCGTTTCCGTTCGCTGAATAATGGCAATAAGATATCGCAAATAATTGACTCCGCAGTTAAGGTCTGTGACAAGGAAAGGATAAATGAAGCCCGAGTTTTGCTGCATGAAATCACTTGCGCTACCGAGCGGTTGTCTATGAAAGTCAAAGATGAAGATAACGTTAAAGACCTATGTCGTACAATGGTCTCGGCGGTGAAAGATCAGAAATGTAAGCTTCCAAATTTTGTAATAGTGGACCCACAAGAAGTTCCTACAACTGCAGACGAAATCAGTGCAGTTGTAATTACCCGTGTCAATGAGATGTGCAGAAAGGTAGACGGATTTATAGAATCTCAAAGCCAACAAAAATTCACTCAACTACTTACCAAGATTTCAAAAACCTCCGTACCCCATCCCCAACCGTTATCCTACGCTGCAGTAGTAATAAAAAACATTCCACATGAATTAAAAACTCCCGAATCCCGCAAGGAGTTTATTACCCAATTGCGTGAAAATGACAGTGATGAAGTTGTTTAACTGAAGCGTTTTAAAACTGAAACTAAGCTACTTGTTAAGAACAAAAAGGCCACCACTCGCTTCGCCAAAAAAATAACAAAGGCAGGTTCAAAGTTCAAAACCCGTGCATAGGCCCCATCATGCAACGGTATTGTTACTCAAGGGCCTCGGGATATTACATAGAAATACTTGAAGGCCCTCTTCGTCGGCGTAATGTAAATCAAACATAGTGGTACTGCACAAGAATTTAAACTCCTTTTCGAAACCACAGCTGACCTCAAACTTGCCGTCAAAAGCCCGCCAATGGTCGCAATGGTTGGAATAGAGCGACTAAATGTGAAAAACTTCATTTTTTTGCCTCTCAAGTGTTACAAGTGCCATAAAAATGGGCATAAATCCGCTTCGTGCACAAATGAAGCTGTCTGTGGCCGATGCGCGAGTCCCAAACACGTTTCATCAAAGGACAACCCCTGTACAAAGCCGATGCGCTGTGTAGCTTGTGATTCGTCGTCTCAGACCTGCTATCACGTAAGATGCCCTGAAAACCAAAAAGTGATTGCAGAGACGCCTAACCAAGGAAATTAGCGTCATTTCCTGTAATATGCATGACGATGCTCTTAATAAGCGCCCTGTAATTGATGAGTTCTTGGGGAATCACGACGTGTTGTGCCTGCAAGAACATTTCCCTATTGAATGCGGAAAGGAGCTCCTTGAATTCTCTGGTTCAAACGCGTTATATTTTTGATTAATCAAATATCGTAAAAGCCAAAGCAGACCCTGTGGTGATATTGCTGCCCTAGTTCGCAAAGCAATTTCCTGTGTTCTCGTGGACAGTAGCTATTCATATCGTTATTCAAATTGCGAAACTGACTGCTATTAACACTTACCTTCCGACAAATTACAAGTCCAAAAAATCGAAAAAAGGCTTTGCTCATGCGGCCAAACAACTTGCAAAATGTGTTACCCGCAATGCTATGTTCGAAAAGCTCCTGATTGGTGATTTTAATTGTGACTTATGTGACCTGACCTCAAGTCGATCAAATATTATCCTGCAGCTTACCAGTGATCTAGAAGTTCTAATGAAAAATCGTGACGTAACTTATCTTCATCATACGGGGGCCACTACCAACATCGATCACGTTTTAGCACCGGGAAATCTTTCTCAAAGCCAAGTGAAAGTCCTGTCTTCAACATACGGTTCGGACCATTTTCCGATAACTGTCAAAGTAAAAATTTCTGCTGCTGCCCCGACAGCCAAGATTCCAGTCTGGTTTGTCAAAGAAGAGTTGGACAGCACAGACACATCATCTTTCCAATCGGTCTGTTATACAATCCTTCGTAAGATCAAGATCCCTTTCATTCTTTTACAAAAATCTGCAGATATTTCCCGTGACGATGCTCGTGTGCTTATGGACATTTATTGTGCTCTTATTTGCCATGCCATTAAATGCGGCATAAAAGCTGCTGTGCCGACAGTGACAATCAAGTGTGGAACGCGAATTCAAGGTTGGTCCCGGAACTCCGAACTGAAGTCTGCGTGTCAGAAATCTAAGTTTTGGTTCCAAGTCTGACTTGATTGTGACAGACCACGAACAGGCTGGGTTAACTGTGTCCGGAAACACGCAAACCGTGTATTTGCCAGAGCTCTAAACAAGCACAGGTGCGATTGCATAACCAATTTTTCTGAAAGGGTGAACCAAAATCCTAGTGCCCTGTGGAAACATGCCCTAAGACCCAAACGTTATGCTACGCCGGATTCTGTTCCTGGTGAAGATCTCTTGGAAGACCATTACCGCCGAGAGTTTGCGCCTCCCCCCTCCAATCTTAGTGCAGAAGATGCTGAAAAGTTTAACTACAGCTTACAGTGCAATACAAATAGTGATTTTGTCGTGACACGAAGTATGATTATCTCTGGTATAATCGAATTGAAAAGGAAATTCAGCTAAGACATTGATGATACATGCAGGGCCGCTATTGATTTCAGTAGTGATATTCTGATTAACCATCATAGTTTGCTATGCCCATTGACATTCTCCTCTAATACAGTGCCGTATCCTTTCTGCGAATATAAACTGATTCCCGTACCTAAGTAAGTTAAGCGTTCCCACCTTTGCTGCTAGTACAGACCGATTACTGTGTCAAATATTTTTTGTAAGTTATTTGAGTTGCTAACATGCAATGAAATTCGGTCAAAATGTTACGTTCCTTCGGGGCAGTTTGGCATTTAGAAGGGACTAGGGTGTGGTCATGCCCTGTCAGCTCTATGTGCTATACTTTTGGATGCTGATGCAGCTATTGAATCTCTAGTCCTTGGTAGCCACGATGTGCACCGTGCATTTGATTCGCTCGTCCACGAATATATTTTGTATTCGGCACATAAGAGGGGGGTCAACCCCTCGGTGATAGGAGCATATCGTGATTTATATGGTAATCTCGTGGTCTTTATTTATATTCCTGGTCTGAGTGATATTTATGTTGTTTTACCGGTTTATAAGGGAGTGAGACAGGGGTCTATTATTTCACCTGAATTTTTTAAGAATGCAATAATAGAGCCACAATCGCAAATTGAATGTTCATGCATAGTTTGCGGTTTGAATCTAAGTCTAGTTTGTTATGCCGATGACGTGTTTATGCCTTGTCGGACCATTGCGCGCCTCGAGGAGAATTCTAAAATGTTAAATGATGAATACCGGAAAATTGGCCTTAGTTTCAATGCAGCTAAGTCTGAGAATGTTCTTTTTAATTGGAATGATTCGACTGATGTTTCTGTTAGACTTGGTGATATTACCGGTAAGCCAGTGACTTTGTTAACTTATTTGGGCATCCTTGTCGGAACTTCCGTGCGAGCTACCCGCTCGCTCATAGTTAGCCACCTGCAAAAGCGAATTTTGGCGTCATATGGCAACATTGTGGCAAATAAACTCCGTTTTAATCGCATGATTTTAGCTAGGTTGTATAACGCAACTGCGCTGCCACATATTCTATATATTGCACCTTTCTGGAGAATGCTCCAGAAATCTGACATTAAGCAAATTCGGTCCTACTACTTTCGTTATGCGAAGTATCTGTTGAGATTACCTTTGTGGACGCGTAACTCATATATTAGCCTTCATTATAATGTTACAGAACCATGTCAGGCCATTTGAAAACAGATTGACAATTTCAACGCAAGGCTATCGCACGAGTGGTCGTAGCTCCTGCAGCAGTAGTGTCGATGTAGTGCTTTTAAGTACTTGTTCTGTATTGTTTTTTTTTTTTTTTTTTTTTTTTTTTATTATTTTTTACTCCGTCTTTTTTCTTTTTTTTATTGACGAGTTAAAAAAAAAATAAATAAAAGTTTTTTCTGTTACAAATATTCCTTTTATTAACTATGGGCAGTAAAAACCAAAGTTACTTTTCTGTATACATCCACAAAAGAAGTTTTTGAAGAAAATTAAAGAGCTACTTTAAGTTTGAGATGAGCAGAAATAAAGTACGTTAGTAATTTAATTTTAAAATTGTCAAACACAACAGCGTACACACAAAACAAACTAAAAATTAGTCAAACTTAGTCAAAATCAAGGCAAACGTAGAACGGACAAAACTTTCCAGAGACAGAAGTAGGACTAAGGCCCCCAATACTTTCAAGAGGCCACAACTTATGATCTGGGACCACAACTTATGGACCAGTAGACCAGTGCTTATGCTCCCTCTACCATCTAACAACAATACGTCATGTACACTTTCTGAAAACAAAATACATTTGAAAAGTTCTCACTTCTGTAACGTTAATAAATCATAAATTACTGGGACTTTCAGGGACGAATGTCAGTATATATTTAACTGTCAATTTACTTTAATTAATTCTGTCATTAATCTTGGTTATTACGGTGACTTTCTTTCTTTTTCTTTGTTGATGTTATGACAAATAAAAAAATAACTCTTAAGATAAAAATTGTCGTTATGACTTACAACAACAACAACAACAACAACTATACACGCATAAATGGCCTCCCTTCTCGAAAAAAACCGAATTTCCTGTTTTTTTGGAAGAGAGCATGTAATATCAATAGCAGGGCTCTGATGTATTTATTTTGATTGTGAAACTTTCATTAACATTCTCGACCAACGAGGTCGAGGCCGAAGAACGAGACCAAGTCCGTTTAATTTTAACTTAAAATCAGGTTGCCATCAAGCCATGGCTAATTGGAGAAAAAGCTAAGACAGATAGTCTGATTGATAGACAAAGCCCACGTAAGCCTTTTTCAGAATTATATAAAAATGATTACATTTCACTTGTTCAAAGGTGGTCTATATTCCTTCCATCCATCTTAGGGCGGGACTAAGGTAGATAGTCATGGAATAAGGGTAATTCAATGGGGTGCAACCTCTATGGGGTGTCTTTCTTTTTGTGAAAATTTGGAAAAGTTTTCTCAGGCTTGTAGCTTTTGATGTGTAACTTAAATTTTGATGAATTAAACATATTTCAAGTCACCATTGAAATCGGATTCTTTTGCTGCATGTATTGCTATTAAAATTCCCCTTTGTCCAAAGTTTCGGATCCTATTAGCCCTAAACACTAATTACTTTTGATTCGTTACAACGACCTGTTTGATTCATTTCCCTATTAAATAATAAAAAGACAAATTTTTTAGGCTCAAAGTAAGGAACAACATTAAAACTTAAAACGAACAGAAATTATAATGTATATGAGGGGGTTTGCCCCCCTCAACACCTTGCTCTTCACGCTAAAGTGTTTCGGCACTTTAAAAAAGTTACTTGCTGTTCTAATTAAACGACCCTTGTCTTTCAGGAGTCGTTTTTAAAGAATTTGAACAAAATTTAAACTTTAACGCAAAGAGTGAGGGGTTGAGGAGGGGGAAAACCCCCTCGTATACGTAATAATTTCTGTTCGTTTTAAGTTCTATTGTTGCTCCTTACATTGAGCTGAAAAAAACTTGCTTTTTATTTAGTTTCCGATGGTTTTTAAATGATGCCAAGAGATTTGGCAAAAAATCCTCCTCCGAATAGCAATATCCTCTGGACAAGTCAATCTTGGTGAAAATATAACCCAAAAAAATACCCTTAATATGTCCGCGCGTAAAGTTGAGTCGGTAAAAAAAAAACAAGACTTAATAAAAATTTCGTATAAGAATTCTGGTGAATTCCCCCAGCGTAAAATCTCCCCTGATAAGTTCACCCCCTGGAAACTTCAATTCCATTAGTAAATTCTCCCTGCGAAATATCTCTCCAGCACAAAAATCGTCCTCTCCTCCCCACCTTTAAATAGATGCTTACTTCCCAATGACAAATACTATACGCAAACAATACGCAAATTTTATAACTTAGACATTTCCCCAGGAGCTTCAGGGGACCTTGTTATCTCCAAAGACATAATTAGTCGGCTTTTCAACTATGCTGAGCAAAATAGCTATCTCAAAATAATGATCGGATGATTTGGGGAAAAAAGTGGAGGGGTTGGGGGCCTAGTTGCCCACCAATTTTTTTCTCAGTTTAAAAGGGTACTAGAACTTTTAATTTCCTTTAGAATGAGCTCTCTTCCAATGTTCTAGGCCTACTGTGTCGATATCATCACCCATGAAAAAAAAGAAAAAAAACAAACAAATAAACACGCATCCTTTATCTTTCTTCTGGCAAAAAAAAAGAAATGCAAAATTCCATATCAGATAGGAGCTTGAAATTTCTATTGTAGGTTTTCTGATACACTGAATTTGATGGTGTATTTTCATTTGGATTCTATAAATTTTAGGGGGTGTTTACCCCTTTTTTCCAAAATTAGGCAAATTTTCTCAGGCTCATAACCTTTGATGGGTAAGACAAAACTTAATGAAACTGATATATTTGAAATTACCATAAAAAATTATTTCTTTTGGTATAATTATTAGTATCAATTTTTTTTTATACTTTCGGTCACTATTGAGCCGGTTTGCTCCTTACTTACAGTTTGTTACCACGAACTGTTTGAAACGATTTGGGACGAATCCTTTTAAATCTGTTTTATACGATCTCCTTATTTCAGATGGCCATACAAGAACTGGTCCTAATATGCTATGCATAGAAGATGGCATTTATGCAAACCCGTATGACTGCCACAGCTTCTATTTGTGCATTGGAGGACACTACGCAGAGAAGATGCAGTGTCCAGAAGACCTTGTATATAACCCAAATATTCAGGCATGTGACTGGGAAGAAAATTATCCTTGCAATGCTCTTTCTAATAAGATATAATTTATGAAAACCTGGTCAATGATATCCACTAAACTTTAGAATATTCATGTATATGATACATTTGGTTAAATTGTGATTAAAGTATTATATGGTTAAAATATTAAAAGTGTTACGTCATCAATGGATGTTTTATATTTTGAAAATATAATAAACGGGTTTATGTTAATCTGTTGTTTGGTAGATCTATTAATCTCATTAATCTATTTGTCTAATTGAATCTCTTAATGTAATTTGGTAGACCTATTAATATAATAAAAGATCTAAGTAAATTTAATGTCCAACAATTATTCTCAAGAGTTTTTTTGTCAAGGTGAATCACAGTATATATAATTAGCAGTATGATCTTTCCCTATCTCACCCATTTAAAAACCCGGACCGAGGTGCGAGTGCTCCAGAGAACGTATAAACATAAGCGACATTAGATCTTTTCACGGGTAGACAAGTAAGATCTCTCTTGAACGCGATTAAATAAAAAAAAAGTTTTTTTTAACTGAAAGTAAGGAACGACATTAAAACTTAAAACGAACAGAAATTATTTCGTATGTGAAAGGGGCTGTCCCCTCCTCAACGCCTCGCTCTTTACGCAAAAGTTTTTATTGTTTAAAAAAAATAGATTTGTGAGAAAGTCAAACTTTAGCGTAAAGAGCGAGGGGTTGAGGAGGGGACAGCCCCTTTCATATACGGAATAATTTCTGTTCGTTTTAAGTTTTAATGTCGCTCCTTACTTTCAGTTAAAAAACTTGTTTTTTTTATTTAATTTTTGAACGTTTTTGAATAAATACAGGTTTTGATTTTGGCTCACAGTACATGAATAATTAAAACAAAATTTTCATATTAGTTTACTTTTATTTGGTTAAATGGCTTTCTCGAAACTTGTTTCATTTTATTTACGAACGTTTTTATTAGTAATAAATATAAACTTACGAATTAACTTACGTAACGAACTTCTATATTCATATATTTTTAATACATATATTAGGGGGTTCGCCCCCTTGTCAATACCTTGCTCTTTAAGTGAAAGTTCAAATTCTGTTCCAATTCTTTAAAAATGACCGCTTAATCACAAAGACCGTTAATTAGAATAAATAGCTCTTATGAAAGTACTAAAAGATCTCTGGCTTAAAGAGTGAGGTATTGACTAGGGGGTGAACCCAATCATATATGTAATATTTTCTGTTCGTTTAAAGTTTTGATGTTGCTGCTGTTGCAGTTGAAAAACTTGTTTTTTTATATTTAATATCTGATCTTTTTTTAAACAATGCTGGGATGTCCGGCGTCCCCTTCATAGCAATGTCCCTTCCCCCATGAAAACTTCCTTCATGGAAAGATCCTCCTACATAACCCCCGACCCCAGGCACGTACGCAGGAGTTTTTTCGGGGGGGGGGGGGTTAGGGGGGGGGCAAATCCTTCAAACCCGTTATTCTGTGAGAAAAATCAGAAAATTATGGGAAAATGAAAAAAATCGTGAGATTTCGGGGGGAGGGGGGTGGGGCCGGAGGCCCCCCCTTGCATTCGTCCCTGCCCGACCCCCCCTCACTACCGGGAAAAATCTCACCTAAAAACGTCTGTACTGTATACTTCCCAATAACCAATACTATATGTTAACATTGGGTGAAGTTCATAACTCTCAGCCCTCCTCCCGGGAACTTTGGGGGATTAGGTCATCCTAGAAGACATACTTATAATTATTTCGAACATGCTGAACAAAATGGCTATCTCAAAATTTTGATCAGGTGACTTTGGGAAAACAATGAGCGTGGGAGGGGGCCTAGTTGCCCTCCTTTTTTGGTCACTTAAAAAGGGCACTAGAACTTTTAATTTCCATACCAATGACCCTTCCCCTGATGTTCTAGGACTATTAGGTCGATACGATCACCCCTGGGGAAAAAAAAAAATAAACACGCATCCGTGATCTTTCTTCTGGCAAAAAACGCAAAATTCCACATTTTTGTTGATAAGAGCTTGAAACCTTTGCAGTAGGGTTCCCTGAAACGCTGAATATGATGGTGTGATTTTTATTAAGGTTCTATAACTTTTAAGGGGTCTTTCCTCCTTTTTTTTGATAATCAGCCAAATTTTCTCAGGCGTGTAACTTTTGATGGGTAAGATTAAACTTGATGAAATTTATATATTTGAAATCAGCATTAAAATTAAATTCTTTTGATGTATCTATTTGTATCAAAATACCGTTTTCTAGAGTTATGGTTACGATTTTGCCGGGTCCCAATAACCAATACTATATGTTAACATTGGGTAAAGTTCATAACTTTCAGCCCTCCTCCTGGAGGCTTCGAGGGATGAAGTCATCCTAAAAGACATAGTTATAATATTTCCGACCATGCTGAACAAAATGGCTATCTTAAAATTTTGATCAGGTGACTTTGGGAAAAAAATGAGCGTGGGAGGGGGTCTAGTTGCCCTCCATTTTTTTTCTTCACTTAAAAAGGGCACTAGAACTTTTAATTTCCGTTCCAATGAGCCCTCCCAAGATATTCTAGGACCACTGGGTCGATACGATCACCCCTGGAAAAAAAAACACAAAAAAAACAAATAAACACGCATCCGTGATCTTTCTTCTGAGTAGAGATGGGGGTCCGACTCCCACGAGTCACCCCTGCTGCCACCTACAACTTTTTTTGCACACCATATATGGGCATAGAGTCATTAGGGAGAACACGTGGTTAATGGGGTCAATGACCTCTTTTTCCAAGGTCGATTTATTTGTTATTTCTATGCGTAATAGCTCCGGGGCGAAGGTTGCACATGCGCATTGAATTCTAACGGGAAACAATGTTATTGATCTAGGACTCGAGGGGGAAGTGAATTTCCGAGAAATTTATTGCGTAATCAAAGTGTGTCAACAACAACAATAACGACCTTGACATTCGCTGAGAGCGTGCACTTACAACAACAAAAACCCGGAATTTGGAACACCTGTGCTGTCGACCTCAATTCACCTATCGTGAATCAATAATTCCCTTTAGAAACAACAAATTAATTTCCCTTTCTTGACAGATCAATCAATCAATGACATCATCTATCAGACTTTAAAAATTTTCGCCTAGAAACATTTCTCCAGGAATAGATTCAAGTCATTAATGTCTTCGCCTCGGGAACAGTTCTACTGGTCGAACTCCAAAAGAAATTAATAACCAAAGGCCATGGAAACAATTAGGCAAGAAACATCTTAGCGATGAATTGTTTTAGCGCGCGAAAAGGTTTCATATTAATTTGAAATGCGTTAGCACAGAGATGCCAATAACAAAGGAACACGCTGAATTTACGTTTAGGGATTATTTGGGCGAAACCGTTTTAGACAGGTTATGGAACTATTTCGGCGAAACAGATAGAGACATTTTAAAAGAAGATTTTTGAAGAGATTTTAGAAGAGAATTTAAAGGTGAAACAGTGTTGTGAGGTCCTCTAACCCAACCCCAAAGGGTTCCAATCCTCCTACCCCAACCCCGAAGGAAGCCCCCGGTCCGCCAGGCCCCCCACGCGCCCCAAGGACCCACGGGGTCCCAAAGGCCCACCCAGACCCCCAAAGGCCCTCCACTGGTCCTCAAAGCCCCCCAAGCTCTCCAAAGGGCCACCAGTGCCCCCAAAGGCCCACCCAGACCCCCAAAGGCCACCCCCCCGCCCCCAAAGGCCCCCCCGCCCCCAACTGTCCCCCGGCCCCCCAAAGGCCCTCCCCCGGCCCCCAAAGGTCCCCCCGGCTCCCAAAGGACCAACGGGGTCCCAAAGACCCTCCACCGGTCCCCAAATGTCCCCAGGCACCCAAAGGCCCTCCATGTGCCCCCAAGGCCCTCCCAGTGCCCCAAAAGTCCTCCTCCGGTCCCCAAAGGCCCATCGAGCTCCCACAGGACCAACGGGGTCCCAAAGGCCCTCCACCGGTCCCCAACTGCCCCCCAGGCATCCAAAGGCCCTCCCGGTGCCCCCAAGCTCCTCCTCCGATCCCCAAAGGCCCATCGAGCTCCCAAAGGACCAACGGGGTCCCAAAGGCCCTCCACCGGTCCCCAAAGGACCATGGTGCTCCCCAAGGACCAACGGGGTCCCCAAGGCCCGCCCCCGGTCCCCCCCTGTCCCCCCGGCCCCCCAAGGCCCGCCCCCGGCCCCCAACTGCCCCCCAAGCTCCCAAAGGATCACCGGCGCCCCCAAAGGCCCACCCACACCCCCAAAGGCCCACCCCGGGCCCCACAAAGGAATTATTTACTGACCATCAGTTGTTGTGATTTTAAAAGTTCTGCTTTTGTTTTCTAAAATCATCGCCTAAAATGCCTCAAACTGTTTCACCCAAAGAGACAAACACACAGAGACACACACACAGAGACACAAACACAGAGACACACACACAGAGACACAAACAGAGACAAACACACAGAGACACACACACAGAGACACACACACAGAGACACACGCACAGAGACACACACACAGAGACACACACACAGAGACACACACACAGAGACACACGCACAGAGACACACACAGGTTGTAGTTTACCTTGTCACAGTTACATTTTCATGATTTTTTCAATGTTCATTTTGAATTTCTTTCATTGAAATGCAAGAGTTGGAATATTTCAGCAGTGTTTGGTTGTGGTTTACCTTGTCACAGTTACATTTTCTTGATTTTTCAAAGTTCATTTTGAATTTCTTTAGTTGAAATGAAAGAGTTGGAATATTTCATTAGTGTTTTTTTTTGGTTTAACTTGTCACAGTTACATTTTCTTGATTTTTCATAGTTAATTTTGAATTTCCCTTGTTGAAATGCAAGAGTTGGAATATTTAAGTAGCGTTCGGTTGTGGTTTAACTTGTCACAGTTATATTTTCTTGATTTTTCAAAGTTAATTTTGAATTTCATTTTTTTAAATGTAAGAGTTGTAATATTTCAGTAGTGTTTGGTTGAGGTTTACCTTGTCAAAGTTACATTTTCTTGATTTTTCAAAGTTAATTTTGAATTTCTTTTGTTGAAAAGCAAGAGTTGGAATATTTCAGTAGTGTTTGGTTGTGGTTTACCTTGTCACAGTTACATTTTCTTGATTTTTCAAAGTTCATTTGAATTTCTTTATTTGAAATGCAATAGTTGGAATATTTAAGTAGTGTTTTGTATTTGTTTACCTTGTGACAGTTAAATTTTCTTGATTTTTCAAAGTTCATTTGAATTTCTTACGTTGAAATACAATAGTTGGAATATTTCAGTAGTGTTTGGTCATGGTTTACCTTGTCACAGTTACATTTTCTTGATTTTTCAAAGTTCATTTGAATTTCTTTCGTTGAAATGCAAGATTTGGAATATTTCAGTGGTTTTTGGTTTTGGTTTAACTTGTCACAGTTAAATTTTCATGATTTTTCAAAGATAATTTTGAATTTCTTTCATTGAAGTGCAAGAGTTGGAATATTTCAGTAGTGTTTGGTTGTGGTTTACCATCTCACAGTTACATTTTCTTGATTTTTCAAAGTTCATTTTGAATTTCTTTCGTTGAAATGCAAGAGTTGGAATATTTCAGTAGTGTTTGGTCGTGGTTTACCTTGACACAGCTACATTTTCCTGATTTTTCAAAGTTCATTTTGAATTTCTTTCTTTGAAATGCAAGAGTTGGACTATTTCAGTGGTGTTTGGTTATGGTTTACCTTGTCACAGTTAAATTTTAATTATTTTTAAAAGTTAATTTTTATTTTATTTATTTGAAGTGCAATAGATGTAATATTTCAGTAGTGTTGGGTTGTGTTTTAACTTGTCACAGTTACATTTTCTTTATTTTTCAAAGTCCATTTTGAATTTCTTTCGTTGAAATGTAAGAGATTGAATATTTCAGTTGTGTTTGGTCGTTGTTTACCTTATCACAGTTACATTTTCTTGATTTTTCAAAGTTAATTTTGAATTTTCTTTGTTGACATGAAAGAGTTGGAATATCTCAGTAGTGTTTGGTTGTGGTTTACATTGTCACAGTTACATTTTCTTGATTTTTCAAAGTTCATTTTGAATTTCTTTTGTTGAAATGCAAGAGTTTGAATATTTCACTAGTGTTTTATCGTGGTTTACCTTGTCACAGTTACATTTTATTGATATTTAAAAGTTCATTTTTACAATATAACCTTTAATAGAAATAAATGTAAGATATAAGAATCGTTCTGTTGTTTTATACAATGTCAAAGTTAAATTTTCTTGATTTTTCAAAGTTATTTTGAATTTCTTTCGTTGAAATGCAATAGTTGGAATATTTCAGTAGTGTTTGGTTTTGATTTACCTTGTCACAGTTACATTTTCATGATTTTTCAAAGATCATTTAGAATTTCTTTCGTTGAAATGCAAGAGTTGGACTCTTTCTGTAGTGTTTGGTTGTGGTTTACCTTGTCACAGTTACATTTTCATGATTTTTCAAAGCTCATTTCAAATTTATTTCGTTGAAATGCAATAGTTGTTATATTTCAGTAGTTTATGCGTATGTTTTACCTTATCAGAGTTACATTTTCATGATTTTTCAAAGCTCATGTTGAATTTCTTTCCTTGAACTAAACGAGTTGGACTCTAAAAGTATTGAATGTTTTTGGTTTACATTGTCAGAGTTACATTTTCTTGATTTTTCAAAGTTCAATTTGAATTTCTTTCGTTGAAATGCAAGAGTTGGAATATTTCAGTGGTGTTTGGTTATGGTTTACCTTGTCACAGTTACATTTTCCTGATTTTTCAAAGTTCATTTTGAATTTCTTTCGTTGAATTGCAAGAGATGGACTATTTCAGTAGTGTTTTGTCGTGGTTTACCTTGTCACAGTTACATTTTCTTGATTTCTCAAAGTTTATTTTGAATTTCTTTCATTGAAATGCAAGAGTTGGAATATTTCAGTAGTTTTTGGTTGTGGTTTACCATGACACAGTTACATTTTCTTGATTTTTAAAAGTTTATTTTGAATTGCTTTCGTTGAAATGCAAAAGTTGGAATATTTCATTAGTGTTTGGTTCTGGTTTACCTTGTCACAGATACATTTTCTTGATTTTTCAAAGTTCATTTTGAATTTCTTTCGTTGAAATGCAAGAGGTGGAATATTTCAGTAGTGTATGGTCGTGGTTTAACTTGTCACAGTTACATTTTCTTGATTTTTCAAAGTTCATTTTGAATTTCTTTATTTGAAATGCAAGAGTTGGAATATTTCAGTAGCGTTTGGTTGTGGTTTAGGCTAAGTTAGGTTAGGCTAGGTTAGCCTACGTACGCGCGCGTACGTAGCATTTCTTGCATTTCAACGAAAGAAATTCAAAATGAACTTTGAAAAATCAAGAAAATGTAACTGTGAGATGGTAAACCACAACCACACACTACTGAAATATTCCAACTCTTGCACTTCAAGGAAAGAAATTCAAAATGAGCTTTGAAAAATCATGAAAATGTAACTGTGACAAGGTAAACCATAACCAAACACCACTGAAATAGTCCAACTCTTGCATTTCAACGAAAGAAATTCAAAATGAACTTTGAAAAATCAATAAAATGTAACTGTTACAAGGTAAACCACGACCAAACACTACTGAAATATTCCAACTATTGAATTTCAACGTAAGAAATTCAAATGAACTTTGAAAAATCAAGAAAATTTAACTGTGACAAGGTAAACCACAACCAAACACTTCTGAAATATTCCAAATCTTGCATTTTAAAGAAAGAAATTCAAATGAACTTTTAAAAATCAAGAAAATTTAACTGTGACAAGGTAAACCACAGCCAAACACTACTGAAATATTCCAACTCTTGCTTTTCAACGAAAGAAATTCAAAATGAACTTTGAAAAATCAAGAAAATGTAACTGTGACATGTTAAACCACAACCAAACGCTACTGAAATATTCCAACTCTTGCTTTTCAACAAAAGAAATTCAAAATGAACTTTGAAAAATCAAGAAAATTTAACTTTGACAAGTTAATCCACAACCGAACGCTACTGAAATATTTCAACTCTTGCATTTCAACGAAAGAAATTCAAAATGAACTTTGAAAAATCAAGAAAATGTAACTGTGACAAGGTAAACCACAACCAAACACTGCTGAAATATTCCAACTCTTGCATTTCAATGAAAGAAATTCAAAATGAACATTGTAAAAATCATGAAAATGTAACTGTGACAAGGTAAACCACAACCTGTGTGTTTCTCTGTGCGTGTGTCTCTGTGTGTGTGTCTCTGTGCGTGTGTCTCTGTGTGTGTGTCTCTGTGCGTGTGTCTCTGTGTGTGTGTCTCTGTGTGTGTGTCTCTGTGTGTTTGTCTCTGTTTGTGTCTCTGTGTGTGTGTCTCTGTGTTTGTGTCTCTGTGTGTGTGTCTCTGTGTGTTTGTCTCTTTGGGTTAAACAGTTTGAGGAATTTTAGGCGATGATTTTAGAAAACAAAAGCAGAACTTTTAAAATCACAACAACTGAAGGTCAGTAAATAATTCCTGTGTGGGGCCCGGGGATGGCCTTTGGGGGTCTGGGTGGGCCTTTGGGGGTGCCGGTGATCCTTTGGGAGCTTGGGGGGCAGTGGGGGGCCGGGGGCGGGCCGTGGGGGGGCGGGGGGACTTGGGGGGACCGGTGGAGGGCCGTGGGGACCCCGTTGGTCCTTTGGGAGCTCGATGGGCCTTTGGGGACCGGTGGAGGGCCTTTGGGACCCCGTTGGTCCTTTGGGAGCTCGATGGGCCTTTGGGGATCGGAGGAGGACCTTTGGGGCACAGGGAGGGCCTTTGGGTGCCTGGGGGACTTTTGGGGACCGGTGGAGGGCCTTTGGGACCCCGTTGGTCCTTTGGGAGCTCGATGGGCCTTTGGGGACCGGAGGAGGACGTTTGGGGCACTGGGCGGGCCTTTGGGGCACATGGAGGGCGTTTGGGGGCCTGGGGACCTTTTGGGACCGGGGGAGGGTCTTTGGGACCCGTTTGGTCCTTGGGGAGCCCGGTGGTCCTTTGGGGGCCGGGGGATGGCCGTTGGGGCACAGGGGGGGCCTGTGAGGGTCCGGGGGGACAGGGGGGGGCCTGGGGGACATTTGGGGCCTGGGGATGGCCGTTGGGGGTCTGGGTGGGCCTTTGGGGGCACTGGTGGCCCTTTGGAGAGCTTGGGGGGCTTTGAGGACCAGTGGAGGGCCTTGGGGGGTCGGGGGGGGCCTTGGGGACCCCGTTGGGCCTTTGGGCGCTGGGGGGGCTTTGAGGACCGGGGGCTTCCTTCGGGGTTGGGGTAGGAGGATTGGAACCCTTTGGGGTTGGGTTAGAGGACCTCACAACACTGTTTCACCTTTAAATTCTCTTCTAAAATCTCTTCAAAAATCTTCTTTTAAAATGTCTCTATCTGTTTCGCCGAAATAGTTCCATAACCTGTCTAAAACGGTTTCGCCCAAATAATCCCTAAACGCAAATTCAGCGTGTTCCTTTGTTATTGGCATCTCTGTGCTAACGCATTTCAAATTAATATGAAACCTTTTCGCGCGCTAAAACAATTCATCGCTAAGATGTTTCTTGCCTAATTGTTTCCATGGCCTTTGGTTATTAATATCTTTTGGAGTTCGACCAGTAGAACTGTTCCCGAGGCAAAGACATTAATGACTTGAATCTATTCCTGGAGAAATGTTTCTAGGCGAAAATTTTTAAAGTCTGATAGATGATGTCATTGATTGATTGATCTGTCAAGAAAGGGAAATTAATTTGTTGTTTCTAAAGGGAATTATTGATTCACGATAGTTGAATTGAGGTCGACAGCACAGGTGTTCCAAATTCCGGGTTTTTGTTGTTGTAAGTGCACGCTCTCAGCGAATGTCAAGGTCGATGTTGTTGTTGTTGACACACTTTGATTACGCAATCAAGTTCTCGGAAATTCACTTCCCCCTCGAGTCCTAGATCAATAACATTGTTTCCCGTTAGAATTCAATGCGCATGTGCAACCTTCGCCCCGGAGCTATTACACATAGAAACATCAAATAAATCGACCTTGGAAAAAGAGGTCATTGACCCCATTAACCACGTGTTCTCCCTAATGACTCTATGCCCATATATGGTGTGCAAAAAAAGTTGTAGGTGGCAGCAGGGGTGACTCGTGGGAGTCGGACCCCCATCTCTACTCTTCTGGCAAAAAATGGAAAATTTCACATTTTTGTAGATAGGAGCTTGAAACCTCTACAGTAGGGTTCTCTGATACGCTGACTATGATGATGTGATTTTCATTAAGGTTCTATAACTTTTAGGGGGTCTTTCCCCCTTTTTTCGAAAATCAGCCAAATTTTCTCAGGCGTGTAACTTTTGATAGGTAAAATTAAACTTGATGAAACTTATATATTTGAAATCAGAATTAAAATCTGATTCTTTTGATGCATCTATAGGTATCAAAATTTCGTTTTTTAGAGTTTCGGTTACCATTGAACCGGGTATTGAACCGGGTAGCTCCTTACTTACAGTTCGTTACCATGAACTGTTTGAAATTTGGCTTCAATGTTGGAATACTAATTTTGAAGAAACTAATTTTAAATTAATTTATTCCAATACATACATGAAAATCGGTAATTAGTAGTGCAATGTTATTATTAGATGTAGGTTTTGATGTATAACTAAAAATAGGTTTTGAAGTCTCAAGTTGGTTTCAAAGGCATTTTGAGAAAGTTTCTGCCAAAATACGTGTTCCAGAGTAATTGGACCTATATATATATACATATATATATATATATATATATATATATATATATATATATATATATATATATATATATATATATATATATATATATATATATATATATATATATATATATATATATATATATATATATATATATATATATATATATATATATATATATATATACATACTACGAAAACTTTACGAAAAAGAAAGTTTTTTTTAAAGAAAAGTAAAGGCCATATTAAACTTAAGATCAGTAGAAATAGAAGCCTACAATAACTCAAACTCAAAACGACCAGAAATTATTACTAAAGAATATAAAAGGAAAGGAGAATAATTGGTATGGCTGTAACACAGCATATAAATTTATATAAATATAGTGGGCTGTAATAATGCAAAAGGTAAATATAACATTGGTTTAAGAATGGAAAAAAAGACAAAGAATGAATTTTCAACGATAATCAAGTTAAAAATAAGTTTTATTTGAACAATGCCATATAGCGATGACAATTGATTATGATATTTGGTGCTTCGTATTGATATTTCAGTTTTAAAAGTTTTATCGATTGTCTGAAAACTCCCTAAGAATTTTACGAAAAACTTCTTAACAGATGTTTGGTATTTTCTTGAATAGGGCTATTGTGGCAACTTTTACCACAGCAACCAATATTTCGAACCCAAGTCTTAAAATTGGTCTCAATCAGGAACCCTTGTCGCTATCTGAATTCACAAAGTGCAAATATTTTCAAACAGAGGTGTTTATTGTTTAAAGTTCAGGAAAGGTCTGCCCATTTCACACGAAAACATTGATTGAAAACGAAACTAGTCTTATATCGGCTTTCCGCCAAAACAAGTAATTCGCCTTTTCAAGTTTCACAGGAACTACAATCTGAGAAAATAAGTATCACGACGTGAAAAAAAAAATGATAAACCATCCAGTGGCGGATCCAGGGGGTGGCGAGGGGTACCCCCTAAAGTAGTCTAAAGTAGTGTAATTTACCTAATTAACGCAAGTTTGCATTAATTAAACTTGCTCCTAACGTAAGTTATCGCATCAACCTATTTTGCGCCCCGCCCCTAAAAATCCTGGATCCGCCCCTGAAACCATCACACCTATTCCACCAGTTATTAGAAGAAAAAAAATTCCTTATTTTCACAAATTTCATGAGCCCCCCGCCCCCTTTTTTATAAAATACTACAAATGCCAAAAAGTTGAGTACACTGTATATAAATAATAGAAAAATTAATAATTTGTATATAAATTAAGTCATAAATGTGAGATGGGACAGTTGCAAACCACTTGGCCGGCTCACCAAGTTTTTTCTGCTTTCGCAATTATGAATAACGCAATTTCTAACCATTTCTCATTGATTGACGCATACACACTAACCCGCTAATAAATAAATAAGTGGGAGGGGCTTTTTGTTCGCACCGAGAATGAAGAGCCACAATTCATCTGCGGTAAACTTACTGCCTAATTATATAAACTGTGAGTTGAATTGACAGTTGTTGAAGTTGTAATATTTACACTAATTAAGGGGATTGCTATTCTATCTTAAAGTACAGAAGTACTGCTCCAGCGTGTTCAAAAATTAGTTGATTTAGTGTTTGGAGCAATAATTTCTTTATTGTTGTTTTTTTGTGCACACAAAGTCTGGCTGACATAGAATTCAGCTGAAGAATTGAATCTATGTATAAGTAAATCCACACATAATTTAACCCAGACAGAACTCAGCTCACCAAAAAGTAAAAATTAACCCAGGTAGGTCTTAAGTAGAGGCAGTCAAATCCTATAGCCATACTTTTCCAACCTTACAATTCGCAAATCCATTAACTATCTTGTTTTAAAATTCTTTTTGTTCTTCCATGTTGGTAGTATTCAGCCTGAGAAGTGGAATCCATCCTCACAGAGATTAACTTATGAAAAAAAGGAGATAACTGAATATAACTTGAGTGTAATTCAGATAAAATAAAAGTTAACTCTGATAGATCTTGAAATGAAGAAAAATTATTTTCACTTTTTTCTTATTTTTTCAACAATTTTATCTCTTTTTCCATGCCCTTTTCTCTTACTTCTTTAGTGTTAATACCTTGCTAAATTACGTAGAAAATCTAATCCGATTTATCTACCGGTATCTAAAAAAATCTAATGAGAATCTTTGATATTTTGTATTTGGCAGACATAATGTCATTTGAAGACTTTTCTTGAATATGCTTAACGTTTTAATTATTTAATAGCAGTCCAAAGGTCATAATCATAATTTTTCCATTTTACAAATCCCAAATTTTTTAACTTTCTTTTTTAAATCCATTTTGTTCTTCTTTTGCTTTTATTTACTTAGAGGGTTTTTTCCTTGGTGAGTCAATTTTAGACTTTAGAGTCATTTTAGTCAATTTTAGATGTTTTGATTTAGTTCAACACTGTCTCAACATTCCATCAAATATCCAATTCTATACCCTTAGCTTCGGTAGCAACATTAGTGATAGAAGTAATAATAACAGTAACAATAGCATTAATAGTAGTATTAGCAGTAGTAATGGTAGTAGTAGTAGTAGTAGTAGTAGAAGTAGTAGAAGTAATAGTACCACTAGTGGTAGTAGTGGTAATAGTAATATTAGTAGCAGTAATTGTAGTAACAGTTGCAATAGTAGTAGTGGTAGTAGTAGTAACAGTTGTAGGAGTGGTAGCAATAGTAATTGTAGTAGTAGTAGTAGTAGTCGTAATAGTAGTAGTAGCAGTAGTAGTTAGTGTAGTAGTTATAGTAATAGGAGTAGTAGTAGTAGCAGTGACAGTAGTAGTAGCAGTACTAGTAGTAACAGTATAGTAGTAGTAACAGTAGTAGTAGTAGCAATAGCAGTAGTAGTAGTATAGTAGTACATTTATGTCCTCCGAAGTGACCATCCAAGGAAGAGCAAGTGACTTTAACCGCGTTAGTGCAGAAACTTTTTTTTAACAAACTTTTTAGCGTTGACCCTTGTTTTAAAGGAAAGCAAACCTCAGACAGGATATGGAAAACTGATGATATGGGGCTCTAACTGTCCTATCTCCGTCTCTAATTTTGACTTCAATAATGTTAAAGGAAGCTTCAGGCATTTCTTCTACCAAACGTGGTTAGATCGTGACAATCGTCTGCTTTTGCAGTGCGTTTGGTGCCAATATGCTTGTGGCGTATGTCTTCAGACGGGTCAACTACCAGGCTTGTATGCTAGGTGGTGGGTTACTAGAAACATCTATCTAACCAAATCTAACCATCTATCTAAGTCTATCTAACCAAAGCAGATGGGTCAACGGTAGCAACTTCCTTGAATCTATTAAGCATTTTATGGAACATGCGATACCAGAAAAAATGTGCTTTATTCTTCCACATCTGGATAACCCAACTCCAACATGGCTGCGGCAAACCAAAAGGCGGTAAGTGACATCTTTATAAATTTTACAGGAGACACGGAAAACGTTTTAAACAAATAACCCAATTGAAAACTAGGAAAATAAGTTGCTGGGAATCATTTCTGAACATGAGCAGAAGTGATTTTTCGTGCTGAATCACGTGGTGCTTTCAAAAATCCAACTTTCCATTTACTTTCGGCACTTTTGTCACTTATCTCCTTTTGTCACGGTTTTCCCGTTTAAATTTAAATGCGAAAAGAATTAGACTTTTGACAATGTTTTCATCTATTAAACTTTGTACAGACATTTTTTCTTACTCACTGAATAGACCATGTTGAAAACTACCCTCTGATGCCACACACGCCTGTGAAACGCAGAAAGCAGGGGTCAAAATCATGCAGAACCTTTTCCTATGTATCGCATTCTCAGAACCATAACTTCAACTATTTTCAAACAGTTCATTGTAACCAACTTTAAGTAAGGAGCGACCCGGATCAATAGTAACCGAAACTCTAAAAAACGGAATTTTGATACCAATAGATTCAACAGAAAAACCAGGTTTTTATTCTAATTTCAAATATATAAGTTTGATCAAGTTGAAAATCACACCAACGAATTAAACCACACTATAACGACTTTGTGGCATCCCTGTGACATCCATCATCAATATTTTAAGCGTCTTCTAATGTTTGAACACCCTCAATGGATATATATTCTATTGCTATTGTTTCCAACGATTCCCGGCACTATGCCACACTATTACTACTTTCCATTTACTTTCGGCACTTTTGTCACTTATCTCCTTTTGTCACGGTTTTCCCGTTTAAATTTAAATGCGAAAAAATTAGACTTTTGACAATGTTTTCATCTATTAAACTTTTTACAGACATTTTTTTCTTACTCACTGAATAGACCATGTTGAAAACTACCTTCTGATGCCACCCACGCCTGTGAAACGCAGAAAGCAGGGGTCAAAATCATGCAGAACCTTTTCCTATGTATCGCATTCTCAGAACCATAACTTCAACTATTTTCAAACAGTTCATTGTAACGAAATTTAAGTAAGGAGTGACCCGGCTCAAGAGTAACCAAAACTCTAAAAAACGGAATTTTGATACCAATAGATACATCAGAAGAACCAGATTTTTATGCTGATTTCAAATATATAAGTTTTATCAAGTTGAAAATCACACCAACGAATTCAACCACACTATAACTACTTTGTGGCATCCCTGTGACATCCGTCATCAATATTTTAAGCGTCTTCTAATGTTTGAACACCCTCAATGGATATATAATCTATTGCTATTGTTTCCAACGATTCCCGGCACTATGCCACACTATTACTACTCTACGACACCCCTCTGAAATCACCTCATTATCCCTAAAGTGTTTTTCGGACATTTCTTGCTACAAATTATACATTCAACCCGTTGATTCAAGCTTATCGCAACCCAAGCCATTCAGGATAACCTTCAAAACAATCCCAAACCATCACGGCTTCACACGCCAAGCCATCCATGTGGAACCCCCTATCACCCCTAGGACATCTTCAACCTTTTCACTCCGAAAATAAGCTGCTGAATCTAAATTAAACAGTATATTTTTTGAACAGCGAGAAATCGGCATTCTTTCCCTAGAGCGTGATACTCCAGGCAATTCACGATACAGTGCCACGCTATAACTACTTTGCGGCACCCTTGCAACACCCATCATCAAGATTTTAACAGAACAGAAGTGGAACATTTTTATCATCATTTTTCTCTTCTTTGAGAAAACTCCGACCTGAAGTGGAAATCTTTTTTCTTTAAGAACACTCAGAACTGAAAGACAACTTTTTTCCCGTTCTTCGGAAAAAATTCAGAGTCGAAGAATAACTTTTTCCATCTTCCACCGAAAAGTCAGAAGTGAAGAGGGACTTCTCTCTATTTACTGAAAAATTTCAGAAGTGAAGTGAGACTTTTTTTCTTCTTTGAGAAAATTCAGAATTGAACTGGAGCAATTTATATTCTCTGGAAAAATTCGGAAACAAATGTAAATTTTTTTCTTTGAAAAATTCAGAACAGAAGTGGAACTGTTTTTATCTTGGTTCTTCACTTCTTTGAGAAAGTTCCAAACTAAATTGGAACTTTCTCTCTTCTTAGAAAGTTATTCCTGAAGTGTAACTTTTCTTATCTACAACCAAAAATTCAGAGTCAAAGTTTAACATTTTTCTCTTCTTTGGAAAAATTTTCACAATTGAGCATTAACGTTTTTCTCTTCTATGGAAGTTCAGAAGAGAACTAGCACTTTTCCCCACTTCTTTGAGAAAACTCAGAACTGAACTGGAACTATTTCTGTTCTCTGGAATAACTCGGAATCAAAACGTAACCTTTTCTCTTCCTTGAAAAAATTGAGAAGATAAATTCCTTTTCTTTCAGAAAATTCCGAATAAAGTGGAACCTTCTCTCTTCTTAGGAAAACTTAGAACTGATGAGTAACTATTTTCTATCTTCTACCAAAAATTTTGAGTTGAAATTTAATATTTTTCTCTTCATTGAAAAAAAAATTAACAATTGAATATTTGCAATTTTCTCTTCTGTGGAAATTCAGAATCGAAATATAACTTTTTCTATCTTCTACCGAAAATTCAGAAGTTAAGTAAGACATCTTCCTCTTCATTGAGAAAATTCAGAATTGACCTGGAACTATATCTATTTTGGACAAATTTGGAATCGAAATTTAACTATTTTTCTATTCCTTGAGAAAACTCAGAAGAGAAGTTCACCTTTTTTTCTCTTCGTTGAGAATATTCTAATTTTAAGTGGAACTTCTTCTTCTTTAGCAAATTTCAAAACTGAACTGTTATTTTTTCTATCTTCTTAGGAGAATTTCTGAGTCGAACTTTTAATTTGTATCTTCTTTGATAAGTTTACAAGAGAACTTGAACTGTTTTTTTTTAAACAATTCAGAACTAAAGTGTAACTTCAGTTAACTAAATTAAGTTAACTATATTGAAGTTGGGTACATTTAACTTAGGTTAGAATGACCGCTCATGATAACCTAAGTTAAATAAACCTAACCTAAATGTAGTCAACTCTATTACCCTTGCAATATGAGTAAAATCAAGAATTTATGCACTGTTTTTGTTAGTTAACATTAAGTTGGGCGATAATGGACCATTTTCCTAAAAAAAGATACATAACAACAAGCCCGTTTCCCCTGGAATTGTCTGCTAGGAGTCATACCTTTCTTCTATCCATACATGTTTTTATTCATTTGACATGTTTTTCACGTTTTAGTTTTTGTTTGTTGCGTTTTTTAACTGCTTTTTCATTGTTTAATATTATTGTAAATTTGTTTTAATTAATATAAATTTTATTTACAGTGTTGTTTAGGATCGTCTCTAATATGTAGGTGTTTACATAATTTAAGCATCCCTTTCGTCTTTTATCGCTAAAAATACCTTGAGAGCTATTGCCTCTGGAGATGTATAATCTCCTAGTGCGTGCCAATCTCTGGCAGGAGCACTAAACACGCCATTCTAACGTTTGCGATAAACGGAACATCTCAAGTGTCGTGCAATAGATTATTTCTAGAATATGACTAGGGAAGAATACTGGGAATGGTTTGTTAGTTCTGATGCTTAGGGCGCTATTCCATTTGAAGGATTTGACCTTTTAAGTCCCAGCGAGGACGAATAACTAAAAGACAAAAATAAAAAGCTTTCAAACAAAGAAATGAAAAAAACGCTTTGTACATTTTGGCAAAAAAATAAAATATCGAAAAAGTATTATGTGACAGTTATGAGCGCGCTGACCTTACATAAAGTGTTTGCCGCACTTAACTTAAAAGAAAAAAATGCTTTGATTGTTTTGGCGAAACCTGGAATGTCAAAAAAAATATTATGTTACATTGATGTGTGCACTATCATTATGCAAGATGTGTGCCGTCCTTAGGTAAGCAGTTCACTGTCGTTAAGTTACATGCAGGGATTCCCCACGGGTCCTGACGCGAGATTAAATAAAATTGGGTCATACATTACACACATGGCCATTTAAAACGGTGTAAGTCGTGTGACGTCATTGCATTCCAGAGGGGTGCGCCACGGGAATCCTGCCAACTGTGTTCCCTTTAATAAAACACCCGTAACCATATTGCATATGGGATAGTACTCCCTATTATTGCTACTAGTGTTTTATACCAATCACAATCTGGTTACTCGTATAAAAAATATAGTGAGACACAATTGCGTTATCTGGAGACAGAGCATGCGCTCGGAATCTTTCCAATACAAAGACACATGGAGTCCCGAGAATCTTGATAGGGCATGTTGTTGGAATCTTGCCAGAGCGTTCTTGACTTCACAGGGCGTCATGGAAATCCCATGTTAATCTGCTATCGGCCTCATGGTTCCTGAAACGCCTGTTCTACTAGCCATATAGAGCTATTTCTGGGAGCTGTTGACGAAAACGCCATGTTTTCTTTGAGCTAAGCTTATCACCCAAAATGACGTTTCACCCACCAAGTCAAGCCTTTTATGATGCTCCACAAAACATCCCCATACCACCATGACATTAAGCGCCTGCCCCCCTGCCATCCACATGGCAGACCCTTTATAACCCACACGTTATTTAAACTTTTTCTCCAAAAATATATTTCTTAAACTAAAAAATGACCATTGTTTTCAATAGGCTAGCCGAAACTTGCCATTTCATTGCTAGATTGCGGTCATCCATGCCAATTTTGAGCCCATGACATTGAATGGTTGATAAAAGGTACCCTCTAACAGGCATTATCACACATATTGCATTTTTCGGCAAGAAGTTTTCAGCAGAAATATTCACTTGCACTAGAACTGATCGTTTAAACTGATCGAAAAGCCGTCATTAGCGTTTCTTCTGATGAATCCAAAGCATAGAGGCCAGCATGGCACAATATACCAGCCCCCACAGCAACCTCTGGGGACAAATTATTACACATATGGATTTTTCAACCTTTTTCTCTCAAAAATATATTTTGTAAACTAAAAAATTTTTTAATTAGACAGCGGAAACTTGCCATTTCATTGATATAATGCGGTGTTCCATGCTAATTTTGAGCTCAAGGCACTGAATGATTGACATAAAACACTGTCTAGCGGGCTTTTTTTGCCGTTCTTTGGGGGTATTTTTCCAGCAAAAATATTCACTTACATTAGAATTAACCGTTTAAACCGAATGAAAAAACCGTCATTAGCGTTCCGTTTGATAAATCCTAAGAATTGAGGCCAGCGTAGAACAATATATCAACCCTACACCACCCTATGGGGGGGGGGGGAATTATCACACTTATGCATTTTTCAATCTTTTTCTCTCAAAAACAAGTTTTGGAAACTAAGAAAATGACCATTGTTTTTTTGGACAGCGGAAATTTTCCGTTTCATTGGTAGATTGCGATGTTCCATGCTAATTCCGAGCCCATGACACTGAATAGTTGATATACGACACCCTCTAAGAGGCACTATTGCACATATGGCATTTTTTGTGGGCATTTTTCCTTCAAAAATATTCACATAAACTAGAATTGATCGTTCAAACTTAATGAAAAACCAACATTAGCGTTTCTTCTGATGAATCATTAGAATTGAGGTAAGCGTGGCACAATATAGCACCCTCGACAAACCCTCGGGGGGGAGGGGGTAAATTATCATAAATATAGATTTTTTTATATTTTTCTGTCAAAAATAAATTTTGAAAACTAAAAAAATACCATTGTTTTTAATTGGGTAGCGAAAACTTGCCATTTCATTGCTAGATTGCGATGTTCCATGCTAATTCCGATCCAAAGACGCTGAATGCTTGACAAACGGCACCCTCGAGCAGGCAATAAAGCACATATGACATTTTTCAGGGACAAATTTTCCCCAAAAAAATATTCACTTACACTACAATTGATCGTTTAAACTTAATGAAAAAAATTCACCATTAGCGTTTCTTTTTATGAATCCTAAGAATTGAGGCCAGCGTGGCGCAATATATCACCCCCGATATTACCCTCTAGGGGGGGGGGGATTATCACACACGTGGATTTTTCAACCTTTTTCTCTCAAAAACAAATTTTGTAAACTAAAAATTGACCAGATTTTTAATTGGGCAGCGGAAACTTGTTATTTCATTACTAAATTGTTATATTCCATTGTAATTCCGAGCCTATGGTGCTGATTGGTTGGCGCACGGTACCCTCTAGCAGGAATCATCGCACATATGACATTTTTCGAAAGCATTTCACCAGCAAAATGTTCATTTACACTAAAATCGATCGTTTAAACTCAATGAAAAAAACACCGTTTTCCAACCACCTAGGGGGTTATTTTGACCAAGGGTATGCTAGCACTTGAGTATTTTAAGCAATCATGTGCTATATTTTAAAAATTTTCCATATTTTGATATTTTCTAGGACTTATTGGCCGAGGATTGAGAAGTTTAAGAGATTGTTTTCCGTACTTTAATTTTTTCATAGTTTTCATTATTTTCCGAGGGGTTTAATAGAAACAAGGCATAAAAAAATTCAACCTCAAGAGCAGACTGGCAAAATATAACCACTCGACGGCACCTCCTTATGCATATTATCCTTCCTAACACATTTTACAAATATTTTCATGTTAAAAACCATGCTTTAAATACACAGTTTCGTGTTTTCACAAGCCGACCCTAAGTGATGCCATGTTTTTATTAATACTAACAAATGTTTTTCTTAATACTAACAATTTTTTCTTAGAAGTAACAAGTTTTTCTTAATAGTAATAAAATTAGTCTAATAATCACAAGTTTTCTGTTAATGGCATCAAGTTTTTCATAAGACTAACAAATTTTTCATAGATGTAACAAGGTTTTTCTTAATACCATCAAAATTTATCTAATGATAACAAGTTTTAGTTAGTGGTAACAAGTTGTTTTTTGTTCATAATTGTAACATTTGTAACAAATGTTTCTTATTACTAACAATTTTTTTAGAAGTAACAAGTTCTTCTTAATAGTAAAAAAAATTGTTAAAAGTAACAGGTTTTTCAGAATAGCAACAAGTTCTTTCTAATAGTAGTATGTTTTCTGTTAATGGTAACAAGTTTTTTCAAAACTGTAACAAGTTTTTCTTAATACTGATAAGTTTTTCTTAGAAGTAACAAGTTGTTCTTAATACTAATTAAAATTTTCTTAGGAGTAACAAATTTTTCTTAGTAGTAGAAAATTTTTTCTAATAACAACAGGTTTTCAGTTTACGGTAAAAAAAAATTCTAAATACTGACAAACTTGTCTTGATAGTAACAAGTTTTCTTTTAAATGTAACAAGTTGTTCATTATTGTAACAAATTTCTTATAAATGATTACCTTTGAAAAAATTCAGAATCTAAGTTTTACTCTTTCTCATCTTTGAAAAAATTCGGGACTTAAACAGAACTGTTTCTTCTTCGGGAAGCTCAGAACTGAAGTGTAACTTTCTTTATCTTGTATGTGAAAATTCAGAATCAAGGTTAACTTTTTTCTCTTTTCTGGAAAAAAAAATCCAGAACTAAAGTGGGACTTCTTTCTCTTCATTGAGAAAAGTCAGAATTGATCTGGAACTTTTTCCTATTCTGTAAAAAAATTCGGAATCGAAGCGTAACCTTTTTTTCTCTTCATTGAGAAAATTCAGAATAAAAGTGAATTTTTTTCTCTTCTCTGGAAAAAATCCAGAATCGAGGTATAACTTTTTCTCGTCACAGGAAACGATCAAAAATCGAAGTATAATTTTTTTTCTTCTATGGAAAATCCAGAACAGAACTTGAACTTTTTCTCTTCTTTGAGAAAACTCAGAATTGAAGTGTAACTCATTCTCATCGTTGAGAATATACAGAAAATATACTGAATTTTTCAAAGAGGAGAAAAAAGTTCAAGTTCTCTTCTAAATTTTCTCAAGGAAAAAGTTACACTTCGATTCCGAATTTTTTCAAAAAAATAGAAAAAGTTCCAGTTCAATTCTGAATTTTCTCAAAGAGGGAAAAGAACTCTCACTTTACTTTTAAATTTTCTCAAAGAAGAAAATTTTCCAAAGAACAGAGAAAGATCCACTTTATTTCTGAAAAAAAATTAAGTAAAAAAATGGGTTTTAATTTTTATAAAGCAGTGAATAAGTACAACAAAATAAACACTTAATTAAACAAACACACTCCGAATATTTCGGCCCCACGCCTGGGAACCTTTCTCAACGGAAAAAAGGGAGAAAATGAAACAAATATGTTCTTTTTAAAAAATTAACTGAAATCAAAATAAAACATACTAAATAGACAAAGAGAAAGAAAAAACAAAAGAAAAGAAATATAAATAAGTAGGAATCAAAACTCACATATTAAATAACAGCTTTTATGCACTTGCGTGTAAACAAAATCGAATGTCTATAATGATACACTCGTCTCCTCTCAGTATATAAATGGAAATCTATCAAAAAGTGAAGATTATATTTACACTTAAATCAAAACAATAAAGGTTAGCTAACCCCCGGCCCATAACCTCTAATTAAATCTCATAAGTTCATCAACCAATTTAAGAATTATAAATTTAACGGATTCGTTTGGTTGCAAGAAGTGAGTTTTCTCGAAGAAGTGAAGAGAGGTCTAAGTTCTATTTGAGATTTCTACAGAAGAGAAAAAAGTTACACTTCGACTCAGAAGTTTTTCAAAGATATACTCCGGTTCTGAGATTCACCAAAGAAGATAAACATTTCTGCTTAATTTCTGAATTTTTCAAAGAAGGAAAAAAGCTCAAATTCTCTTCTGAATTTTTCCATATAAGAAAAAAATGTTAATGTTTAATTCTGAATTATTTTCAAAGAAGGGGAAAAAATGTTAAACTTCGATTCTGAATTTTTTCAAAGAAGGAAAAGAAAAGTTACACTTCATTTCTGTGTTTCCCAAGAAAAAAGATTCACTTAAGTTTCGAATTTTCTAAAGATGAGAAAGAGTTACACTTCTATTCTGAATTTTTTCTAAAGAAGAGAAAAAAAATGTTAATCTTCAATTTTGAATGTTTTCCGAAGAAGGAAAAGAAAATTTACACATTATTTCGATATTTCTTAGAAGAAGACAAAAGTTCCGCTTAAGTTCTGAATTTTCTCAAAGATGAGAAAAAGTTATACTTCGATTCTGAATTTTTCCAAGGAAGAGTCTGGAGTTTCCATAGAAGAGAAAAAAAGTTATATTTCGATTCTAGATTTTTCCTGAGATAAAATAATGCTATACTTCAATTCTAATTTTTTCCAGAGAAGAGAAGAAGTTCCACTTTAAATCTCAGTTTTCTCAATGAAGAGGAAAATGTTACACTTTGATTCCGAATTTTTCCAAGGAACTAGAAAGTTGTAGATCAATTCTGAATATTCCCAACAAGAGAAAGAAGTCCCACTCCAGTTTTGGAATTTTTTTCGCAGAAAAGAGAAAAAATTTAAATTTTGATTCTGAATTTTCCCGTAGAAGATAAGGAAAGCTATACTTCAGTTCTAAGTTTCCCGAAGAAGAAAAGGTTCCACTAAATTTCTGAATTTTTTCAAAGATGAGAAAGAGTTAAACTTCGTTTTGATAATTCCCCCCCCCCCCCCCAGAGGGTGTTTTCGGGATATTATATTCTTCCAGGCTGGCCTCTATTCTTAGGATTCATCGCAAAAAACTCTATTGGCGGTTTTTTCATTTAGATTAGCGATCAATTCTAGTGTAAATGAAAATTTTTGATGAAAAATGCCCCCAAAAATGTCATATGTGCAATAATGCCGGCTAGAGGGAGCCATATGTCAATCATTCAGTGTTATGGGCTCAGAATTAACATGGAAAATAGGAACCTAGCATTCAAATGGCAAGTTTCCTCTCTCCATTTAAAAACAGTGGTCTTTTTTTAGTTTACAAAATTTATTTTTGAGAGAAAGAAGGTTTGAAAAATCCACATGTGTGAAAATGTGCCCCCCCTCCCCTCAGAGGGTCTTGTTGGGATAGTATATTGTGCCAGGCTGGCCTCAGTTCTTACGATTCATCAGAAGAAACTCTAATGTCGGTTTTTTCATTAAGTTTAAACGATCAATTCTAGTGTAAGTGAATGCTTTTGCTGGAAAAATGCCCCCGAAAATGCCATGTTTGCGATAATGCCTGCTAGAGGATGTCGTATGTCAACCATTGAATGTCATGGGCTCGGCATTAGCATGAAACATCGTAATCTAGCAATGAAATGACAAGTTTCGGCTGTCCAATTAAAAACAGTGGTCATTTTTTAGTTTACAAAATTAGTTTTTGGAAGAAAAAGGTTGAAAATCCATATGTGTAATAATTTGCCACCAGAGGGTATTTTTGGGGGTGGTATAGTATGCCACAATGACCAAAATTCTTTGAATTCATCCGAAGAAACGCTGATGACGGTTTTTTCCTTCAATTAAAACGACCAATTCTAATGTAAGTGAATATTTTTGCTGAAAAATTCTCCCACCCCCCCCCCTAAAAATGCCTAATGTGCGATAATGCCTGCTAGAGAATGTCGTGTGTCAACCATTTAGTGTCATGAGCTCGGAATTAGCATGGAACATCAAAGTCTAGCAGTGAAATGGCAAGTTTCGGCTGTCCAATTAAAAACAATGGTCCTTTTTTAGTTTTTGAGAGAAAATGGTTGAAAAATTCATATGTGCGATAGTTTCCCCCCAGAGGGTGTTGTCTGGAAACCGTATATTGTGCCACGCTGACCTCAATTCTTAGGATTCATCAGTATAAACGCTAATGATCTTTTTTCATTAAGTTTAAACGGTCAATTCTAGTGTAAGTGAATGTTTTTGCTGGAAAAATGCCCCCAAAATGCTGTATGTGCGATAATGCCTTCTAGAGGGTGTCGTATGTCAACCATTTAGTGTCATGGGCTCGACGTTAGAATGGAACATCGCAATCTAGCAATGAAATAGCATGTTTCAGCTGTCTAATTAAAAACAATGGTAATTTTTTAGTTTTAAAAATTTATTTTTGGGAGAAAAAAGTTAAAAAATCCATATGTGTAATAATTTGCCCCAGAGGGTGTTTTTAGGGTGGTACAGTATGCCACAATGGCCTCAATTCTTTGGATTCATCAGAGGAAACGCTGATGACGGTTTTTCCTTAAATTAAAGCGACCAATCCTGGTGTAAGTGAATATTTTTGCTGAAAAAATCCCCCCCCCCAAAAAAAATGCCATATGTGCGATAATGCCTGCTAGAGAGTGTCGTGTGTCGACCATTTAGTGTCATGGGCTCAGAATTAGCATGGAACATCGCAGTCTAGTAATGAAATGGCAAGTTTCGGCTGTCCAGTTAAAAATAATGGTCATTTTTTAGTTTTATTTTTGATTTATTTTTGAGAATTTTTTTTTTGAGAAAAATTGATTTTTTTTTTTTTTTAGAAAGATTTATTTTTGAGAGAAAAAGGTTGGAAATTCACATGTGTAATAATTTACCCCCAGAGGGTGTTTTTGGGGTTGGTATATTGTGCCACGATGGCCTCAATTCTTTGGGTTCATCAGAAAAAATGCTAATGACGGTTTTTTCCTTAAGTTAAAACGATAAGTTCTAGTGTAAGTGAATATTTTTGATGAAAAATGCTCCCGAAAAATGCCGTTTGTGCGATAACGCCTGCTTGAGGTTGCCGTTTGTCAGCCATTCAGTGTCATGGGCTGGGATTTAGCATGGAACATCGCAATATGGCAAGTTTCTGCTGTCCAGTTAAAAACAGTGGTCATTTCTTAGTTTAAAAAAATTTATTTTTGAGAGAAAAAGATTGAATAACCTCTGGTTGATGAGGGGTGTGCCATTTGGATGGAACCTATCGGAACCTAGCATTGAAATAGCAAGTTTCCTCTCTCCATTTAAAAACAGTGTTCATTTTTTAGTTTACAAAATTTATTTTTGAGAGAAAAGGCTTGAAAAATCCACATGTGTGAAAATGTGCCCCCCTCCCCTCAGAGGGTCTTGTTGGGATAGTATATTGTGCCAGGCTGGCCTCAGTTCTTATGATTCATCAGAAGAAACTCTAATGTCGGATTTTTTCATTAAGTTTAAACGATCAATTCTAGTGTAAGTGAATGCTTTTGCTGGAAAAATGCCCCCGAAAATGCCATGTTTGCGATAATGCCTGCTAGAGGATGTCGTATGTCAACCATTGAATGTCATGGGCTCGGCATTAGCATGAAACATCGTAATCTAGCAATGAAATGACAAGTTTCGGCTATCCAATTAAAAACACTGGTCATTTTAAAGTTTACAAAATTTGTTTTTGGAAGAAAAAGGTTGAAAATCCATATGTGTAATAATTTGCCACCAGAGGGTATTTTTGGGGGTGGTATATTATGCCACAATGACCAAAATTCTTTGAATTCATCCGAAGAAACGCTGATGACGGTTTTTTCCTTAAATTAAAACGACAAATTCTAATGTAAGTGAATATTTTTGCTGAAAAAATGCTCCCCCCCCCCCGAAAAATGCCTAATGTGCGATAATGCCTGCTAGAGAATGTCGTGTGTCAACCATTTAGTGTCATGAGCTCGGAATTAGCATGGAACATCGCAGTCTAGCAATGAAATGGCAAGTTTCGGCTGTCCAATTAAAAACAATGGTCCTTTTTTAGTTTACAAAATTTATTTTTGAGAGAAAATGGTTGAAAAAGTCATATGTGCGATAGTTTCCCCCCAGAGGGTGTTGTCTGGAAACCGTAAATTGTGCCATGCTGACCTCAATTCTTAGGATTCATCAGAAGAGACGCTAATGACAGTTTTTTTTCATTAAGCTTAAACGGTCAATTCTAGTGTAAGTGAATGTTTTTGCTGGAAAAATGCATCCAAAATGCTGTATGTGCGATAATGCCTTCTAGAGGGTGTCGTATGTCAACCATTTAGTGTCATGGGCTCGACGTTAGAATGGAACATCGCAATCTAGCAATGAAATAGCAAGTTTCAGCTGTCCAATTAAAAACAATGGTAATTTTTTAGTTTAAAAAAAATATTTTTGGGAGAAAAAAGTTGAAAAATCCATATGTGTAATAATTTGCCCCAGAGGGTTTTTTTAGGGTGGTACAGTATACCACAATGGCCTCAATTCTTTGGATTCATCAGAGGAAACGCTGATGACGGTTTTTTCCTTAAATTAAAGCGACCAATACTGGTGTAAGTGAATATTTTTGCTGAAAAATGCCCCCCCCCCAAAAAAATGCCATATGTGCGATAATGCCTGCTAGAGGGTGTCGTGTGTCGACCATTTAGTGTCATGGGCTCAGAATTAGCATGGAACATCGCAGTCTAGTAATGAAATGGCAAGTTTCGGCTGTCCAGTTAAAAATAATGGTCATTTTTTAGTTTTATTTTTGATTTATTTTTGAGAATTTCTTTTTGAGAAAAATTGATTTTTTTTTTTTTTAGAAAGATTTATTTTTGAGAAAAAAAGGTTGGAAATTCACATGTTTAATAATTTGCCCCCAGAGGGTGTTTCTGGGGTTGGTATATTGTGCCACGATGGCCTCAATTCTTTGGGTTCATCAGAAGAAACGCTAATGACGGTTTTTTCCTTAAGTTAAAACGATAATTTCTAGTGTAAGTGAATATTTTTGATGAAAAATGCTCCCAAAAAATGCCGTTTGTGCGATAACGCCTGCTTGAGGTTGCCGTTTGTCAGCCATTCAGCGTCATGGGCTGGGATTTAGCATGGAACATCGCAATATGGCAAGTTTCTGCTGTCCAGTTAAAAACAGTGGTCATTTCTTAGTTTAAAAAAATTTATTTTTGAGAGAAAAAGATTGAATAACCTCTGGTTGATGAGGGATGTGCAATTTGGATGGCAGGGGGGGCAAGTCGTTGTGCATTGATGGTGTGGCGGTGTTTTTTGGAGCATCATGAAAGGCTTTGCTTGCGAAATGTCATGGTGGGTGAATATTCATAAGCTTAGCTCAAAGAAAACGTGGCGTTTTCGTCAATAGCTCTTAGAAATAGCTCAATATGGCCGAAATTTACTTCTAATATCAATCTTGCCCCTCTGGAAATGATTGCTAGGATGCATTTTTTTATACATGGCTCTTTTTGCTTATACTTTATTCTTTATAAGCTTTTTCTCGTTTCTTTCTTGTTTGTCGTGTTTTTTTAACTGCTTTTTCTTTGTTGTAATTTTGTAAAGTTGTTGTAAATATGTTGTAGGACGAATCTTCAATACTTAACCCTTTACACAATCTAAGCACCTTGTAGTTCCCTTTCACCTTTATTACTAAATTAAATAAAAAAAACAAGTTTTTTTAACTGAAAGTAAGGAACGACGTTAAAACTTAAAACGAACAGAAATTATTCCGTATATGAAGGGGGCTGTCCCCCTCCTCAACGCCTTGCTCTTTACGCTAAAGTTTTTTTATTGTTTAAAAAAATAGAGTTGTGAGAAAGTCAAACTTTAGCGTAAAGAGCGAGGCGTTGAGGAGGGGGACAGCCCCTTCATATACGGAATAATTTCTGTTCGTTTTAAGTTTTAACGTCGTTCCTTACTTTCAGTTAAAAAAACTTGTTTTTTTTATTTAATTTTTGAACGTTTTTGAATTAATGCAGGTTTTGATTTTGGCTCACCGTACATGAATAATTAAAACAAAATTTGCATATTATATTTGGTTAAATGGCTTTTTCGAAACTTGTTTAATTTTATTTACGAACGTTTTTATTAGTAATAAATATACGTAACTTAGAATTAACTTACGTAACGAACTTCTATATTCATAAATTTTTAACACGTATATTAGGGGGTTCGCCCCCTAGTCAATACCCTGCTCTTTAAACTATAGTTCGAATTTTTTTTCCAGTTCTTTAAAAATGACCTCTTAATCACAATCAGTTGATCAGTTGAAAAACTTGTTCTTTTTTATTTAATTCCTGATCTTTTTCTTTAATAATGCTGGGAAATCCGGCGCCCCCTTCATAGCAATGTCCCTTCCCCCATGAAGACTTCCTTCATGGAACGATCCTTCCATATAGCCCCCGACCCTCTCCTTCCCCCACCTACCAGAAAAAATCTCCTCTGAAAAAGTCTGTATACTTCCCAATAACCAATACTATATGTTAACATTGAGTAAAGTTCATAACTTTCAGCCCTCCCCTGGGGACTTTGGGGGATCAAGTCATCCTAAAAGACATTTTTATCATATTTTCGACCATGCTGAACAAAATGGCTATCTCAAAATTTTGATCGGGTGACTTTGGGAAAAAAATGAGCGTGGGAGGGGGCCTTGTTGCCATCCATTTTTTTTTTTCATTTAAAAATGTCAATTGAAATTTTAATTTCGGTTCAATTTTGCCGTCCAACTTTATTATAGTACCACTGGTTGGATACTATAACCCCTGGGTAAAAAAAAAAAAAAAAAAAAAAAAAAAAAAAAATCAAAACAAATAAAAACGCAACCGTGATCTTTATTCTGGCAAAAAATGGAAAATTCCACATTTTTGTACATAGGAGCTTGAAACCTCAATAGTAGGGTTATATGATACGCTGAATATAATGGTGTGATTTTCATTAATGTTTTATAACTTTTAGGGGGTCTTTCCCCCTTTTTGCGAAAATCAGCCGAATTTTCTCAGGCACGTAACTTTTGATGGGTAAGATTAAACTTGATGAAACGTACATATTTGAAATCAGCATTAAAATCTGATTCTTTTAATCTATCTATTGGTATCAAAATCCCGTTTTTTAGAGTTTCGGTTACCATTGAGCCGGGTAGCTCCTTACTTACAGTTCGTTACCACGAACTGTTTGATGACCAGGTGATGATTCATTTCTAGAAATAGATATTCTCCGTCTGCGCGTTAACTATCGCAGGTGTACGAAACACTTTGTTCTAGTAAGCGAAATATGGGATATTTCCTTGTGTCCAATAGTACTTGTGTCCAAAACATCGGAAATAGCCTGTTGGACTTGGAGTCTGGGGCGTTGTTCTATTGGATAGAAATTGATCTTTGAGATAGAATTGAGTCCTACCGAGGAAAAAAGAACTAAAGAAAAAAATATATTGAGAGAAAGAAAAAAAGCCTCGAAAGAAAGAAAAAGAAACGCTTTGAAAGAAAAAAATAAACGCCTTGAATATCTCGACGAAAAATAAAATCTAAAAAACTATTATGTGACAGTGATGTCTGTGCTGCCATTAGTCAATACCTCGCTTTTTACGCTAAGTGTGAATTTTGTTCCAAGTCTTTAAAAATGACCCCTTAATCACAAAGGCCGTTAATTAGAATAAATAGCTCTTATGAAAGTACTAAAAAATCTTTAGCTTGAAGAGCGAGGTATATACTAGGGGGAGAACCCAATCACATACGTAATAATTTCTGTTCGTTTTAAGTTTTGATGCTGCTCCTTAATTTCATTTGAAAAACTTGTTTTTTTTTTATTTAATTTCTGATCGTTTTTTTTAATAATGATGGAAAATCCGGCACCCTCTTCAAAAAACTGTCCATTCTCCAATGAAAACTTCCTCCATGGAAAGACCCTCCCAAATAACACCCAAAAAAACACAAATAAAAACGTACCCGTGATCTTTCTTCTGGCAAACAATACAAAATTCCACATTTTTGCAGATAGGAGCTTGGAACCTCTAGAGTAGGGTTCTCTTATATGCTGAATCTGATGATGGGATTTTCATTAAGGTTGTATAGCTTTTAGGGGCTGTTTCCTCCCTTTTTTGAAAATCAGACAAGTTTTCTCAAGCGCGTAACTTTTGATGGGTAAGACTAAACTTGATGAAACTTATGTAGGCTATTTGAAATTCACATAAAATTTATTCTTTTGATGTATCTATTGGTGTCAAAATTTCGTTTTATGGAGTTTCGGTTACTATTGAGCCGGGTCGCTCTTTACTTACAGTCCGTTACGACGAACTGTCTGATTAGAATTAGTGAGCTAAAATAAGAGATGCTGGGTGGTAATAGGTTATTAGAAAAGCGTGTTCGCTTAATGTATCAATTTGATTTTTTTTTTTAGGAAGGTAGAGGAGTAAGTGAACAGAAATTTCAACCTATAGGGAGGGGGTGGGCTATGGAAGGGGGGGGGGAATGTTTTTTTCAATAAACCTAAACGCTTTTAAACTGTAAGCCCCCGTGGGACTTTTATTTAAGTACGGTTAAGTAGTGATGTTATTTAAAAGATGCTATTTTATTCCAAGTTATCAAAATAACGTATTTGGCATTAAATCAGGAACGGTTCTGAGGAAATATAGGGGGAGGCGAATGGATCGCAATTTTAACTTGGGTGAGGGGACATTAGAGGGGGGGATAAAAATGTTTTTTCTTGATCCATCCAAATGTTTTGTAGAATAAGCCCCTATGGAGTATATACACTATTCAGAGCTAAATAACGAGGTAAATCAAAAGACACTATGTGCTACCAGGTAATAAAAATGACGCGTCTGTAACCTTCTGGGAACAGCTTAGGGAACCAATTTGAAACTTTCAGAAAGTGTTTAGAAGTGTTTGTAGACTTAAATATAACTCAGGGAGAGGTTAAAACTAAATAGAAATAGACTATGTGCATCCAGGTAGCCTCGGCCTACTAGAAATACCTCGGGAACTCTTAGGAGGCTAGAGTTGAAATTTTCAGGAAGTGTACAAGAAGGATGAGATATGACTAACGGTACTTAAAATTTGTGATAGAGGGAGCACCTATAAATGTTATGCCTTTGATTTACCTACTTTTTTGTGCTGTAATCCTCCATGTGCCTTAGAATTGTTCACCCTTTTATAGTGAGGTAAATCAAAAGACAACATATGGTACCTGGTTATCAAAATAATTTATCTGTATCATCTCTGGAAGGGCTTGGAGAATTATATTGAAACTTCCAGGAAGTGTAGGAGCTGGGGTCAAGTGGAATCCTTATTTTGAAATGAGAGAAGGGGAAATAGTACGGCTAATAGAATTCAATCTACTACAGATGCATTTCGCTGAAAACCCCTATGGGACCTGGGTATTGGATATTGTAACTTATTCAATGTAAAGCATCAAGGAAAATCAAAATACACTGTGGGAAATGTTTTGGGGATCAATTGGAAATTCTCACGGAACAATAGAAGGGCGACAAATGGACCTTGAACCCAGATTTAGGGGAGGAAATCAAGGTAAAAGGTGTAAAAGAGATTTTTCTTTTGTTTTTTAAATTTTCAACACTAGAAGTTCTTGCTCTGTTAAGATCTGCTCCCAGGAAAAATAGATGTAGACAGAAGGAATTGTCCGCCTAGACTATCAGAACACCGAACCTATATTCTCAGGAATAGCTTGGGGGATCAAGTTAAAATTTTAAAGAATGCAGGAGGGCTAAGTGGACCTTAATATCTTACTTGAGGAGAATGGCATATATAAACTGAAAGAAGTCTTGCACCTAAGGAATCAAAATGGGATATCTGCATAGTCTCTGGAACGACTTGATGGTCAATCTGAAACTTCCAGAGTGTTAAGGGTGAGAAAAGAAGGTGAATCTACATTTTTGCTATCTCTAAAGTCCAAGTATCTTTGCAGTATCTGTGCTCTCTCTAAGGGCATCATCTGTGCTATCTCTGAAATGACAGAATGATCGAGTTAAATCTATCTCATAAGGGCAAGGAGACTCAAAATATTTTGTTCGGGTAAAAGGATAAGAGTGTATGTTTTTATCTCCTGAATATAAGTTCGAAACATAAATGTTTAAGCTGTTGTGCCAAAGTAACAATAATGCCCAACAAAAAGCTTGAAAAAATTTAGTTGGTCCAAAAATCAACCCAATTTTTCCCCCGATCAACATGTATTTCAATGCTTTTGTTCTACCCAGTCACTTGAATTAGAATATTTTAATTAAATCAGGGCAAAAGACGAAAGGATTAAGAACCCGTGGAAACGGGGCTCGAAATTTCACCTTTCCACCTGGGTTAAAAATGAAAGTTCATTGGTTTCTGGGGTGCTCTGGACCTCTATGTAGTAAAAAAAATATTAAACCAATTTTGACTGTATCAGTCACCCCCCTCCTTCATAAAAATGGCTGTAATTTGGTTTCACCTCTGATGGGCCTTTGGAGTGTAGTATATGTTTAAAGAGGCAATAAAACTTTATTAAAGACAAAAAATATGAATTTTTTTCACTGAATTAAGACACCCAAAAAACTTCTGAGACAGGACGGCCGCCAAATTTACCATAAAAGTAATAATTTTAAGTAAAAGTCTTTCATCTTGTTCAGGTTTGATCAGTTTTTACTTCCGACAAATTAGACTTTACGTTATTACTCGCTTTGGTAATAAGTGTCCTTGTGCATCCTGGTGTTGTCTCACTGAAGGACTTGTTTTAAGACTCATTATTGATGTTTGTGTTGCATACATCTTTTTGCCGATGGCGTTCCCACAAGTTCCCTTGTACTGGTTGCAGGCACGCAGCTAAACAGGCAGATTCCCCGATGATTTAAACACTTTGCCTGATGATGGTCCCTCAAAACATATCTCTCAGTTGAACTCGAAGGCGGAGCTAAGGCGCTCCTTTTGGAGTGGAATTATCTTTGGAAACTACTTTGAAAGCAGTGTTACACCCTGCCTTTCAGTTCATAGTCTCGATAATTTTCGCTCATCGTTCTTGGCGGCAACACAACTTTGGTTTTGTTGTATATTTTCGACCGGGATGTTTTTATTGTTAGAAACGGATAGTTACGAATAAACCTTTTAAGTTCCCGAGTTTAGTTCTGAAAACAAAAAGAAAATTACTGAGCTCTAGAGATTAGCTTTGGTTGTTTTTTTTCGAATGACTGTCTCCTGTGGTCGTAGTTCTGGTTATGTAAATATTCCTTTAACTATTCTCATTATAGTTAGTTGATAACTTAGTCATTCAGTACTTGCAATTGTGTAAGCTTTTTTACTAAGATCTTGGATATGGTTAAGACCATGTATATAGCGCCGGTGACAAAAACTATGTGTGGGAAAGGGTTTAAGACATTTGTTATAAACTCGACCACTGTTCGTGGGGTATCCGACACGTCAGGCCCGTTGACGCCCAAAAATTATGAAATATGTGCAAATAAAGAAAGTGTATCGCTTCAATTTGGCTGGGTATTTTATGTGCAGCATCGAGCCCTGGAAACATCCTTTAACTTTACTTGCCACTGCCTCTACCTCAAAGAAAACAAAGTGCAAAATTTTTAAGTCTTTTACGTACTATTTATTGAAAACAGACCGAAGATTTATTTAAAAGATATTGATATTACTTTAATGTATGTTACAAACTAAACTCCACAGTCAGAAACCCAGGATTCAGTGTTTGTTCCTTTGCAATTATTTAACCATCCATACCAAGCATCAAATCCATGGCGGCCGTGAATTTTCTTGGCACATGCAACGTCGTCACTAATACTGTCATCGAGTAGATCTGGAATTAGAAGAGAAATATGAGAGATATAGGCAAGTATATGGAGGGATTCCTTCCCTCTCCCCATTGTCTTTAAACTTAACATGTCTTTACTTGGTTGTAAAGATGCATGCGTTTTTCATATGAATATCTGGTTTTGTATCTTTGCTGATATTGGCAGTCCGCCTCCTCTTAAAACCTCGCCTAATTTTCAAAATAAACTCCAGTTGAATAAACGTGCAAATAAACAATAATTAAACATCTACAGATATGCTACAAAAGCTAAAATCAGAAGATTCTTGCTACCATCTTTAAGCTTAGAAAAGTCATAGTAATCATAATATATATAGGAGGTTTAAATATCCATGCTATAAAAATTTACCTATATTACAGAGGTATGGTATTGTAAAAAAAAATTATAGAAGTGTATGAAGCATTTTTAAATTTTAAAATTTTTTGGTTATTTTTCTTATCTTAGGGCCATTTGTCTCTAGACAGTCACTGAGGAAGAGCCAGGACTGGTGTATAAATGATATCAAAATTTCTTTATTTAGACTTTTGGCTACTATTGGGTGGAGTTACTCTTTACTTGCATTTTGCTACAACGAAATTTTTGAATATAAGACAGCATGTGAGTGGTTTCCTATTTGCCAGGTAATGGCGCTGAAGACCACAGCTTTGGTCGACGACACAACCCTACTGGTCTCTTAGAATTCTGGTTACTACTGAGCCACGTACCTCCTTAGTTACTTTTCGTTACCACGGACCATTTGATAACCTAGAAATTTTAGATTTCATTTCAGGAGAAAACGCACTAAAAACTTGAGCTCAGACCAGATTTAGTTGCAATTATGAGCCGCCATCATTCTGACTGAAAAAAACATAAAGTAAGCTTATAAGTAAATGAGCCCTAACTCTATCGACCGTTATCCTCTTTTCAAACGATTAAAAGAAGCCATTTAGTACAAAATGTGAAGGCGTACTTACTGGCACAGTTTACATTGCAGTCATTATATGCAGGGTTTGTAGAAACGTAACACCAATAATAGTCATTGACCTGCAATAAAAAGACTATAGACATTTGGAATATTAGTCAAATTGTAATTTAGTATAATGAGTAACCAAATAGCCATCGTGCCAGCTTTTTATTGTCTTTCTCTGTTTTATTTGGCGTTCGGCCACTTGCTATGGTCGGCCTTTTCAGTATTCGGCTTTACACAGAACAAGACCATTGACACTCACTAATCTGTTATTACGATGTCTTCTTTTTCTCCTTTTCAGTCTATTTCTTAGTGTTGATATCCACTAACTTTAGTTTAATTCTAACGGTTTCAAAACAGTTCTACATACATTTTTAATTTATAACTTTTTTTATTGGAACTGTTGCAAGTTCAGTGGAAAGATTATAGAAAGATTCGCTAATAGAAGTACAATCCTATATATATATATATATATATATATATATATATATATATATATATATATATATATATATATATATATATATATATATATATATATATATATATATATATATATATATATATATATATATATATATATATATATATATATATATATATATATATATATATATATATATATATATATATATATATATATATATATATAGCAGTTTAGCAGTTTCCTCTGCTAGCGCAGCTTTATTTTCGAGGAAAAGTCTTTTATCCTTCCTAGAGCTCTTTTTGATTTCTTTGTCCTTCTCCTTGTAGAGAAGCTGTGAAGCTGACATTGCACGCCGTGTGGCAGCAGTCAGTAAGGTCTGCTTAAGTAGCATACACTCATCAATCAAGGTCCAGGTGGTGTCAGAGATCCACCTTTCCTTTGGTTTCTTTCTGAACCTCAGCTTTTCTTCTACGACCGTAGTGTATACACTTTTTATGTATTCGCTCGGAACACATGAACTTAATTTATACTATCAAAAGGAGCAAAAAAGCTGGTCTAGGATATGTTCATTTTATTCTCATTAGCCTCAGCCTTCAGAGCGACCACAGCCGAAAAATCGTTTTTCCGTTTTTAGGCTCTCTTGATAATTTGGAAAAATGGCATATGTGGCACTTTTAATTTTTACAGCCGCTGTTGTTCTTAAAGGCAAATCGTATTATAATACGGGCAGCATTTTCTTTCTTCCTGTTTTTGTCATAGGGGTAATCGTATCTAACCAAATGCTGTATATCATTAATGTTAGCAATTTGAGACCGTTTTTAAGGCAAAAGTTACAATTTAAGCTGGGTTAATCACAACAAAGTGTCATATTCATTCAAATAGACTAAGTGCCGATGTATGAGAACTCTGACATAGGCAGTCTATTTTTCATGGTAAAAATTCTTTTACTGGGGGATCACATTCCTCCCTCTTCTAAACTTTCACCTTGATCCAATGCTCAAATTGCTGGCATATAGTAATTACACAATTTGTTAAGTACTATTAACAAAACCACAGTGCAGTATGTGCTTCCCTGGTACTAAATGTCGGCACATTAGTAATATATGGAAAGTATCTCGGGTTCAACATTGGATGGAATTATTTTTATTTTTATCAGTATGTTTCTCTTACGACAAATGGAGATTTGTCCTGTATTTTCTTCTATTTCAAACTAATAACTAATTACGCAGTGTGACAGTTCTAGCAAGTAATGAAACCACTGATACACCGTGCACATGGAAATAATACTATACCATCTACATTAACTTAATTCATTTTTCTAGGCACCTTAATTAAAAATCAGAGCCCCTCTTTTAAGATACCATTAGATATCCTAGGAGCCTATATTAGCAAGCTCGTGCCCCAAGTATACGTCCAGAAATGTTCTGCTGGAGTACCAAACTAGAAACTTTATTTTTAATGTATAGAAAAAAGAGAATTTGGCCAAAACACATATCTAAACACATCTTTGTACTTTTTGAAATTGATATGTTGTTTAGAAACACGTTTCTGTTTTTTTACTTTTATTATTTTTATGTATCAGCAATCACTTTAAAAATCGATTTTCTTTTCTTATTTTTCTATTTTGCATTGGTAAGTTCTCCAGCTGTTGAAATCCAATATTTCACACTACATTTAAATTTGTTGGCTTCTTCACTAAAAGTTGTAGTGTGTATTTTTTATTACCATTTTTATTTTTCCATCTATCTCAATATTCTTCAATGTTTATCAATATTTATTTTGTCTTTTTGACTTTTTACTGCCATTGTGGGTTCTGGGTCTTGTTTTTAGTCTCTTTCAAATCATCAGACTCAGTTGATTCAGCCACTAAGCATCAACACGTAGCTAGAACTTCAACTCACCACTCTTGGTTTCTGTGCAAAAAGGTGTTTTCCGATAAAGATAGCGCTCCTTTTGTCAATATTTTGTGTTAACTTGTGCTTAGAACTGGCATTTATTTAAGACTTAGTTTTGCAATTCAAAGTATTTGGTTTTGTAACAACCAGTCTATTAAGGCATAGCACATAGAGTGACTTTCTACTGATCACTCTTGGTTCTTGGGCAAAAACGTGTTTTCCTATCAAGATTCCTTTCTTTTAATATCTGTGTTGGTTTATTGAAGCAAACAAATCAACCGTTCTTTCTACATGAAAAATGGTATTCTTCTTGTAAACGCGTTAAATTTTGCTTGGAATTGGCATATTTTTGAACTATGTTTTTTCAGTTCAAAGTGATTAGCTTTGTTACATTCAGATTTACATTGTTTAGATCAAGACATCAGAACCAGTTGATTCACTCACTATTTATCAGCATATAGCTTGAATCCCTACTTGCCACTCTTGATTCTTCCACAAAAAACGGGTTTTCCAATCAAGATTGCTTTCATTTAAAACATGTTAGTTCCTTGAAACATAGATCTCACTGATCTTTCAACTTCAAAAATGGTGTTCCTCTCGCCAATATTTTGTGTTTATTTGTGTTTAGAATGGGTGTACTTTTAAGCAATATACTTTTAATTTTTAACAATGTTTTGCAATTCAAAGTTGCTAGCTTTGTAACAATCAGATTAAATTTGTTTCTGTCACAAATTAGAGTTAGTTGATGCAGCCACTAAACATTAGTAGAGAACAGAAAATTCTACTGGCCACTCTTGGTTCCTCTGTACAAACGTGTTTTCTGGTCAAGATTCGTTTCCTTAAAACTTGTTTTCACTGTAACATAACTTTTCAACCTCAAAAATGGTATTCTACTTGTTAATATTTGGAAATAATTTGTGTTTAGAATGCTATGTACGGGAATAACACTACTGCGGTTAAGGTAGGAAATGAGGTTAGTAGCTGGTTTTGTATTAAATCAGGAGTTAAGCAGGGTTATGTTCTATCCCATTTTATGTGGATTATATTGATTGACTTTGTCTTAAGAGGCATAGTAAAGGCAATGGGAGGCCACGGAATCAAATGGGGAGGAAAAAGTCTCATGGACTTAGATTATGCTGATGATTGAGGCATCCTAGATGAAAGTGTGAGCAAAATGAATGAACTTTTAGAGTTTTTACGAGTTCAGGGTGCTAGAATAGGTTTGAAAATTAAGGTTGAGAAGACTAAGTCACTAAGGCTAGGAATAGGTGAAGATGAAAAGGCGACGTTGGGTAACGAAAAGATTGATCAGGTGGGCATCTTCACTTACATTGGTAGTATTATTAGTAAAGACGGTGGGAGCAGTGAAGATGTTAAAACTAGAAAAGCCAAGGCTCAGGGTGTTTTCCACAGTTAAAGATAAGTCTGCAAACCAAGATGAGAATATTAGAAGCTACAATGATGACAGTGGTCAACTATGGCTCTGAAGCATTGGCACTCCGAAAAGCGGAGGAAGATTTGCTAGATGTTTTCCTGAGAAATTGCTTACGGATTGTTCTGGGTACCCGGCTGACCGACCGTATTTCAAAAAGTAGGATGTGCGAAAAATGTGGTTCAATACCGCTTTCTAGGGCTATAATGAAAGAAAGGTTGTTCATCTGCACGTTGTGCGGAGGAAGGATGACAGATTCCCGAAGATTGTCCTTTTCTGCCAACCGTCTAGGGCTAAATGGAAAGCAGGTCGTCCACGTCTGGGGTGGGAGGACGTCATAAAGAAAGATTTAAAGAAAATGGGAACTTCCTCGGAGGGTGTAAAAAGGGAGGCTTTGAATTGATTGGGATGGAAGTGGAGCGTACGTAGCTGTGTTGGCCTCAGGCAGCTTGGTGCTGCGGTGAGTTGTTATTAGTAATTAGTAGTAGTAGTAGTTTCAAATTGGCACACATTTAAACCATTTTTATGCGATTCAAAGTGATTAGCTTTATCATAAAATTAGACAAAAACATTCTTTCTTGCCGTTTCCGGTTTAAATTGCCGATGAATTTTTGCCCAGTGCAAGGACAAACCACTCATAAGACTTTGGTAAAAAGAAAACATCAGAAAAATGTCACAAATGTTATCACAAAATGTGTGATATCATAATTGTCTTGAGAATCATGGATTCAGATGAAGTTCCTTACTGTTATTATGAGAGTTACACTGTTTCGTTATTTTCCAGAGAAATTATGGGTCTTCAGGGAGCTCAGTAAAGCTGTCAGGCTATTTAAGCATTTTTGGGGAATTTACATATATTTAAATATATATATATATATATATATATATATATATATATATATATATATATATATATATATATATATATATATATATATATCACAAAAATAGACACACAAAAAATATATATCACTAAATAGACTGAGACCCAGTGACCGAGTAAATGTAACTGGTATCCCCTTTTTACAACTTGATATAAATACAGACCCGCCAAGCTCTGCCGAGGTCATGTATGCAGCAAAAAAGATGAAAAACGGACGAGTCACTTTCTGGCATTTGACCTGTTAACACCTATGCTGGGTTAAATTTTTGAAACCCGTTTTTGGAATTTATTAAAATTTAAATTTCAGTCATTGACCAGTTTCGAGTTATATTAACTGGATTTATTGTTTCACTATTTTGTCAAGGCCCATGAAATTCCCACGCCCAGAGTGCCGACTTTGTGCCTCTAGTAGAACAGTCCAGTACAGTCGGTGTCAACAGTGGTTTCATCCACTGTATGCTGGCATTTTTATTAAGGAGAGAAAACAATGTGGCGTGTTGATTTATTTAAACTGCCAGTCCTCCCATCCGTTGAATGAGGACCCCGAACCACCTTTAACACCACTTTCTCTACCCCCTGGCTCTAAACCACGCTGTACACCAAAGTCTGCCACAAAACCTACAACCCCATAATCAGTGTTTCAAAAAATCAACCTTCCCAAGTCCCCCCTTGTGTTGACTGAGTTAAATATATCAAATAGCTGGCTGATCTCCGAGCTAAATACAATTCCCAGTTAGAAAAGAATTCAGAGCATTAAGTAGCCATAGAAGATTTGAAAAAACAAGTTGACATTTTTCTCAATGACCAAAAAATTGGTGACGATATACTCCATGAACGCGATCTTGAAATTAAAAAATTAAGTGAAAATATCAACTCCCATAATTCCCACCGCCTCCTTATGAAAGATGAACTTTACAGTCTAGAAAACAATCAAGTGACCCTTAAATCGAAAATCGCCAAATTACAAGAGGACTTGAAAAACAACGAAGCAATTATTACTACACTAGGGGATCAATCATCAGAGTTCAGCAAATCCGCCATTAATCGCAAAGTATCCCATGAGAGCATACAAATACCTAAGTGTAGTAGACGCCCTTGAGTTCGTGAATAGTCCAGTGACTTCCGGTTTTTCAAATAAATTATCAGGTGATAATGAACTAAACAAAAGGATTAACAAGGTTATGGAGAAGTCATTACCAGACAATGACATTTTTATTATTTTTGAAAAAATTACGAAAGTGATGGATAAAAGTGAAATAAATATAAAAATAAGCAGAAAGGAAAATGTGATCTGCAAGCATTTTGATAGTGGTTTCTGCAAGTTTCGCAAACAATGCAAGTTTAAACATATTTGTCGTCATTTTATTTCGGGAGTTTGTGTGTCTGATAAGTGTATTTTTGACCATATTGATCTTTGTTCTGTTTTATCTTGTATTGATAAGTCGTGTACTTCTGCTCATGCATCTTCAGGATTGGAGCGCAGGTTTAAAATCCAACGTTTTTTAGAGCGACGCCGAAAGTATTCACGACCCCCCCCCCCTCCTCTTGTTCGTGTTCCATTCGACTTTCAGTCTTATCTCCCTGTATACCCGACACAGAGCAGTATACCACAGAAATCCATCCCTCGAAACAATCCTCCGCCCCAAGTACTTACGCGTACCCAGTCAGTCGAACCCCCGCGATCACTTCACTCAATTCGGACCATCCCCCCCCCCTCACTCATATTCCTCCCAAAAATCCACTTCCTTTCGACTCCTTCATTCTTCCTGCGTCCAAGAAGTTACCGGCCGGTTCTGGACTCCACCCGTTATTTGCTGAAACAAACCCAACCCCTCCCCTCTCAGACACCCCCCACCGTACTCCCCTCCCTCAGAATCATCTTGCCCCTCCCACCCCCACCCCCGTTTAAAGAACACTCCCAACTTGACTCATTCCCAGATCACCAGGAAACCTTTCTCACTTCCCTTGCACTTTATCCCCCCTGGCTACCCTACCAGTATGACTCTGGCTTAAGAGTAAGCAGGAAGAACGATCCTCTTGTAACACCTCCATGCAGAGTTTCTAAAACTTCAAATAGTTACCGCTGTTTCGAGTCTCCACTAGTACCTGCTAAAATAAGTACAATTGCATTAGAAAAAGATGGATTTGATCGCCCTGTCCCTTGATCTTCCTATCCGAGTTTAGCCCCCGTCAAGAATTGCACTAGAACCCCCGACCCCATCTGTGATATAAAAAAAGTAAAGTGTAAAAACGGTTTCTTCACAAGTCGCTTCGATTCCCCAAACTTTTGTTGAGCAACGCTGAAAGCCTTAACTTTGAAAAACTTAATGAATTAGACACCCTTTCTAAAATATATAGATTATAAGTAATCGCTATTACTGAAGTTCAAGCTCAAAATTTGCACATGTTAAAGATTAACAATTTTTTCTCAATTTATTAAACTCAGACCAGAAAACCACCCTCTGAGTAAGAAAGGTGGCGGAATTCTGTTCTTTGTTCGTAATAATTTATACCTAAGTGAAATCCCAATTCCGTGTCTTACTCCCTTTGATGAAGTTATGTGGGTGTGTGTCCGACCTAAAGTCTTGCCGCGTCCTTTTAATTTAATTGTCCTGTGTTGTTTTTATTGCTCCCCTAATCAGAAATCCGCTGACAAAATAAATTTTATCGAAAATTACATGCAAGCGCTGACTTCGTACTATCAAGATACCCAAATGCAGGAATTTTCCTGATGGGTGACGCAAATGATATAAGACTTGATTCTACATGTAACGCTTGTAATTTAAAATAGGTCGTTAATGTCCCTACTACAAAAGGCAACACTACTCTTGATTTAATTTGCACTAATCTTTCGCTAATCTAATCTTGCACTAATCTAATCTTTAATTTGCACTAAGTTTTACAAACCCGTATCCACTCTGCCCCCTCTAGGGGGTAGTTACTACTTTAGGCTTTTCCTATCTCCGCTGGCTAAAGTTAAACAGTCGTTTTCTATAACTGAAACCGCTTATAGACCTCTCACTGATTCAGGACTTTTCAATTTTGGCTCCTGGATTACTACTGAAAATTGGTCCACTGTGTATCAAATAAATGACGTTGACTCCATGGCTTTGTCCCTCCAAAATTTATTGAGGAGTAATTATGAATCCCACTTCCCTGAGAAAAAAATTTAAACGTGTTCTACAGATAAGCCTTATGTTACTGAGTATTTTAAAAAACTTATAAGAAGAAAAAAATCAATTTTTTCAAAGCAGGTCGTATTACTGAGTCTAATAGTCTAAGGAAGTTCCTAAAGAAAAAATTAAGAAATGCAGCTTCTAATTATTATAATAATAAAGTCAAAGATCTATACTCTAACAAGCCCAAGCAATGGTACAGAAAAATTAAAGAAATATGCGGGAAAAGTCCTTCCGAAATTAATTTTCATCTCCCTGTACCCCCTAATAAGAATACAAACCATTTGAACTTGTATCTTGCTTCCATCGTGCAAATTCTTCCCGCTTTCACTGGCGCATGTCCAACTATTCCTCCCAATACCTCCTTCCCCGTTCTTTCTCCATTTGATGTTATAAATAAAATTCTAAAGCTTAGAAAATCAAGTATTTGTCCCTTGGACATCCCAGTTGACTTAATTAAAGCCTTTTCGGACAAAATTGCTGAGCCTTTATCAAATTAAATAAAAAAAACAGGTTTTTTAAACTGAAAGTAAGGAGCGACATTAAAACTTAAAACGAACAGAAATTATTCCGTATATGAAAGGGGCTGTCCCCTCCTCAACGCCTCGCTCTTTACTCTAAAGTTTTTTATTGTTTTAAAAAATAAAGTTGTGAGACAGGGTCAAACTTTAGCGTAAAGAGCAAGGCGTTGAGGAGGGGACAGCCTCTTTCATATACGTAATATTTTCTGTTCGTTTTAAGTTTTAATGTCGCTCCTTACTTTCAGTTTAAAAAACTTGTTTTTTTTTATTTAATTTCTGAATGTTTTTTAGTGTAAAGTATTTAACATCAATTCGAGAAGCTTTTCCGGGTATCTCATTTCTTAGTTATTTGGGCATTTATGTGTCAACGATAGCGGTCCAGGGGGGAGCTCTTGGGACTAAAGCTAGTCGTGGGAAAGGGGTCGTTCCCAGACCTGGAACTTCCGTTCCAGGAAAGTTATATTCTTGGTTCATTTCTAAAGGCAGTCCATCTCTCGCCTTCGTCGTAGCTAGTTGTTCTTGTGCTACCTTATTTTCTCTATGTGTATTCTCACGTTATTTAATAAAGACCATGTACCAACATTTATCGTCTATCTTTGGAATTTACGTAAACCATTACATCTGCCAATATAAAAGGCATACAAGTAAAGAACTAAATAGAGGTTTACAGAGTGGTGACACCAGACATTTACAGAGTGGTGGCAAGCGGTTAAAACTGGTGGAGCATATATCACTAGTGGAAAACCTCCAAGTGACATTTGAGTGACCGTTATAAGTACTTACGACATCTCACGCTAAATACTGACAACATATTGAAGAGTTATTTCGCCTGCTACCAAAATTGCTTGTGATATTGAGCCGCAAATACTGCAAAAGACTGATTAATAAGACATCGAAACGTTACGAGCTATTGAACTTTCTTCTATTCAAAGCGCCTTCTTGAGAAACACTTTCTTTTAAATGAACATTTTGAAATAGGCTGTTACACAGTGGTTAATATGGATTTCCTCGCGATTGCTTCTATCTACTAATTCAAATTTCTACAACTGAGAGTCTCCGGTTGATTTCTACCTTCACTTAGCCATTCTACGTTTGGTAATTTTTTTTTTACCTGATTTTATACAGTCGACGTGTGATCTACATTTGACAGTTTCCAACCAAAGTATAACATTTTGAATTCAATAATCGAAAATTAATTCTCAATTGTGACTACATTTGCCGCTGGTGATTTAATTGAGACCAACTCCAATTGGATTTGGAACGGACTGTCTTTCGTAAGTGATTTAGCACGACTAAACAACCCAGTAAATTTTATTAGACCCTTGTTGTTAAAGGTGAAGTTTATTGCCAAAAATCTGGCGTCCGTAATTAAAGAGCTGTGTTTAAAACAAATATTTAAATTTTTAGAATAATTGCTTTTTCAAATTTTGATCTCAATATGTCAGTTATTATTCCTATATTGGACCCGGCGAAAACTGGATATAACAAAAAGGTTGCTTTTGATTTTGCAAAACAGTGGATGATAAATGGCATATTTCCATTTCTTTTATTTGACTCCCCTCGATTATAAATTTGTCAAGTTTAAAACATGTATTACTTGTAGCATTTTCCCCAGGCAAAATAGTAGGCAAAATCGTTGCAGAGTTTGTAGGCGTGGCTCAAATTTAAGGATGAAAGTGTATATCGATTCTATACAAGGATGCAAAAATTTGGAGGGTCATGTAGGGTGTCCTTAGAAGCCAGGGATGATGGTGTAGTCCTTGGAAGATTTGCTCTTAATTTATTCAAGGAGTGGATTAGACCTTCCTACAAACGGTGTTTGTTAGAGAATAGTGCAGAATTTTTTTTTGTTTAGGTGATGCGTACAAGGTTGCAAAGCAATATTAACAAATAGTGAGGAAAGGAGAAACGTCTTCTTTTTCCAATGAATTTTTTTTCTGCGCGAACGAGGGTGAAATTTGGACTCAATGATAATGAGAAGGCACTGCGAGATGGTACTGATTCCTCGCAGGGCGGTTTGGCTACCCAGGAAAAGGGAGCTGGTTTTGAGGTCCCGTGGGATGGTACTGATGCCTCACGGGATGATTTTTTTTGTTGCACTGCGAGATGGAACTGATGCCTCGCAGGGCGGTTTGGCTACCCAGGAAAAGGGAGCTGGTTTTTGAGGTCCCGTGGGATGAGAAAAAAAAGGTGGAAAGGGGGCTCGTTTTGAGGTCTAGTGGGATGAGGTTGATGCCTCACGGGATGGTTTTAATGCGTAGCGCTAATAGTTATGTAGAGATATCAACAGTAGTACTGCCATTTGTCGAACCATAAGTTAGTAGAGCAAAACCAAATAGGTCAAAACCGAGGCATTCCATAGCAATAAGACCCCGAGGATTTTATTGTGAATAATATCTTAACGTCATTGCATCATGGTATGATTTTTAAAGTGTTTGCAATTTCTTGAAGTTGTCTCTGGTATTTTTAGGATTAATTATATTTTCCATGTCATTCCTTTTGAACTAATCTTAAGATTATACATAATAACAACTTTACTTGTCATCGTCAAATTCAGGGTTATGGGGAACAAGTCTATTTTGAAGAAGTGTTAAAATATCCAGTTTCCGACTACGGTTGTTAGTGTGGTTCATTTATACTATGTAAGTTTTTACTTATGCAAGTATTGTGTAGTGTTTGTATTATGTAATTGTTTACTAGTTCATGCTGTAGAATGTTAGTAGGCGAGAAGTGAATAATTTGGGAAGGGAATGTTTTGAATTCAATTAAAGTTTGGGGGTTTAATGAGAAGGGGATAAGCCAAATTTGGGAAATTTAACTTAAAACAGGGGGGAGATTCTGTAAAGTATTTAACATCAATTCGAGAAGCTTTTCCGGGTATATCATTTCTTAGTTAGTTGGGCATTTATGTGTCAACGATAGCGGTCCAGGGGGAAGCTCTTGGGACTAAAGCTATTCGTGGGAAAGGGGTCGTTCCCAGGCCTGGAACTTCCGTTCCAGGAAAGTTATATTCTTGGTTCATTTCTAAAGGCAGTCCATCTCTCGCCTTCGTCGTAGCTAGTTGTTCTTGTGCTACCTTATTTTCTCTATGTGTATTCTCACGTTATTTAATATAGACCATGTACCAACATTTATCGTCTATCTTTGAAATTTACGTAAACCATTACATCTGCCAATATAAAAGGCATACAAATAAAGAACTAAATAGAGGTTTACAGAGTGGTGACACCAGACATTTACATTAGTTAATGCAGCTTTTATTTTGGCTCACCGCCATTGAATAAGTAAACAAAATTTGCAAAAAATTTTGCTTTTCTTTTGCTAAATGGATGTCTCTAAATTTGGTTATGACGTAATTTACAAATTAACTTACGTAACTAACTTCTATATTCGTATATTTTTCTTCTGGCAAATAATACGAAAAAGTTGCAGATTTTTGCAGATATGAACTTGAAACATATGTAATAGGGTTTTCTGATACGCTGAATCTGACGGTGTGATTTTCATTAAAATTCTTTCACTTGTAGGGGATGTTTCCCCCTCTTTAGAAAATCGGGTAAATTTTCTCAGGCTCGTAGCCTTTGATGAGTAATACTAAACTTAATAAAATTTATATGTTTAGAATCAGCATTATAAACACATTCTTTTGATACATTTATTGACATCAGAATTCCGTTTTTAAAAGTTTCGATTACTATTGAGCCGTATCGCTTGTTTTTTTTATTGTTTTTTTTTTATTACGTATATGTTATAACGTATATGATGGGGGTCTCCCCTTAGGCAATACCACGCTCTTAACGTTAGAATTTGAAAATTCACAAACCTCTGAATCAAAAAGGCCGTTTAATTAGAATAGATAGCTGTTTTGAAAGCACTAAAAAAAACTGTAGCGTAAACAGCGAGGTATTAACTTGGGGGAGAACCCCCTCACATACGTTATAATTTCTGTTCGTTTTAAGTTCTAATGTTGCTTTTTACTTTCAGTTGAAAAAACTAGTATTTTTTATTTAATTTCTGATCGTTTTTTAAATAATGCTTGGAAATCCGTCGCCCCCTTCATAGAAATGTCCCTTATCCCAAAGAAACATCCTCCACGGAAATATTCTCCAGAGTGACCCCCTCCTCTAGCCCCCCCCCCTCCTGAAAAAAATCCTTCCTGAAAATGTCTGTATACTTCCCAATAACCAATAAATAATGCATGCAAGTCCGGCGCCCCCTTCATAGCAATTTCCCTTCCCCCATGAAAACTTCCTTCATGGACAGATCCTCCAACATAACCCCCGACCCTCCCCCCCCCCCCACTACCAGAAAAAAACACTCCTGAAAACTTCTGTATACTTCCCAATAACCAATACTATATGTTAACATTGGGTAAAGTTCATAACTTTTAGCCCTCCCTCTGGGGACTTCGGGGGATTAAGTCATCCTAAAAGACATGTTTATCATATTTTCGATCATGCTGAACAAAATGGCTATCTCAAAATTTTGATCGGGTGACTTTGGGAAAAAATAAGCGTGGGAGGGGGCCTAGTTGCCCTCCATTTCTTTGGTCACTTAAAAAGGACACTAGAACTTTTAATTTCCGTTCCAATGAGCCCTCCCACGATATTATAGGACCTCTAGGTTGATATGATCCCCCGTGGGAAAAAAAATAAATAAACTCGCATCAGTGATATTTCTTCTGGCAAAAATGTAAAATTCCATATTTTTGTAGATAGGAGCTTGAAACCTCTACAGTAGGGTTCTCTGATATGCTGAATATGATGGTGTGATTTTCATTATGGTTCTATAGCTTTTAGGGGGTCTTTCCCCCTTTTTTTTTAAATCAGCTAAATTTTCTCAGGCGCGTAACTTTTGATGGGTAGCACTAAACTTGATGAAAGATATATATTTTAAATCAGCATTGAAATCTGATTGTTTTGATGTATCTATTGGTATCGGAAAACCGTTTTTTAGAGTTTCGGTTACCATTGAGCCGGGTCGCTCCTTACTTACAGTTCGTTACCACGAACTGTTTAGTATTTTCAACCACATCACAAAATTTGGTAAATTCCCAAGTTGCTGGAAACAAGGTTTTATAACACCTGTCCCTAAAAAATGCACCAGTCTGACTTTCGCCAACATTCGCCCCATTACACTCACTTCAGTTTTTTCCAAACTTTATGAAGGTTTCCTGCGTATTGACACCCGGCAGTTCGGTGGAAGAAAACTTCCACCACCCATTACCTTGTGCACTTAATGCATGCCATCGTAAGTAACCTTGATAAACCAAATGTTTGGCTAAACCTTGTTTTAGTTGATTTCCAAAAAGCTTTTGACCTAGTTGACCACACCACTCCAATTCGTTCACTACTGGTTAACTTTAAACTTGATCCTCTGTTAGTAAATATTGTCATATCGTTTCTTTCAAATAGATCACAAGTTGTTAAATACAAAAATATTTTCTCTAACCCCCTCCCTATATATTGTGGAATTCCTCAAGGAACCTTATTGGGACCATTTTTATTTCTAGTCATGATTAACGATATTGGTAAAGAGTTCCCCCAAAGGTGGAAATACGTGGATGACTTGTCGATCCTCGAAGTATGTCACAAGAATATTAAAAGTAACCCCCTTGAAATTCTAACCCACATTTCGGATGAAGCTAAGAACCTAAATATGAAAGTAAATTCCACTAAATCAAATATAATGACGATAAATTTTTTGAAATCTACTCCCACCTTCCTTGACCCTATCCCCCAAGATATTTCTGTGTCTTCCTTTAAATTACTTGGGGATACAATTTCCTCTAATTTAAAGTGGGATATCCACGTGAAAGATATTGTCCGTAGAGCTAATGCGTCCATGTCTCTCCTTAAGCTCTTGAATAAATTTAACGTCCCCTCATCCCATTCTTTAAGGATTTATACTTCTTTTGTCCGCCCGCATCTTGAATATACTTGTCCAGTTTGGCATCCTGGCATCTCCCGGGATGAATCAGATAAAATTGAATCTATTCGAAAAAGAGCCCTAAGAATAATTTTTAAAGAAACTTTGGTACCATATTCACTCCATCTAAAAGAGGCCAAGCTGGAAACTCTTGAGCACAGGAGAAGAACGCTGTGCCTCCGTTTTTCAAAAAATGCAAAAATAAACCCTCGCACGGAAAACATTTTCCCAAAAGACACTCCCCATCCAGGCACCGCCTGCCACGTACTGTTTCTGAACCCGTCCCAATCTTGTCCCCCATCCATTGTTTAACCTCCAGATATGAAAAAACCTTTGGCCCCTTCATTACTGATCAAATAAACCACTAGTTTTTTTTTTTTTTTTTTTTTTTTTTTTACTGGTGATACCCATCCTTGTGTCCGTTTGGTTCTTCCGTTCCCTCCCTTTTTTATATAGTCTCTTTTAAACCTTTTTAACACTATTTTTATCTCAATTTTTTTTCGGTTTTGTTTTAGTTTGTGCCTTTTTAACTTTCTTACATTTGACACTTTTTGTTTTTTAGACTAATGAATGGCTTTGCCTTTCTGATATTGTTGTTTTTGGCATTGTTTAGCCAGTTTCTTAGTTGTTGTGCTATTTCTATGTTTTTTTTATTATATGACCCCGAAATGCGAATTCGACCCTTTGGGGCTTGTGATAGTTATTTTTTGAAATAAATATCTTATCTTATATCCCAGCAGAAATGCTAAAGTATTCAGTAAGAACATGCCTCTCTGTGTGGATCGCCCTTTTCACCAATATATGGAATATAGGGAAGGTTCCTCGTGAATGGACCAAGGGGATATTGGTGAAAATCTTCAAAAAGGAAGACGCAATGGTGTGTGATAATTGGATGGGTATCAACCTTCTGCCAGTAACATGCAAACTATTGGTTTCCATTATATTGTATTGGATACAAGAGGCACTAGATAAACATCTGCGAGAAGAGCAGCATGCTTTTAGAACCGGCAGATCATGGTCAAACTTGATATTTGTACTGAGAACGCTTGTCGAGGAATCAAGAGAGTGGAACAACAAGTTATACCTACTATTTATTGATTTCGAAAAGGCGTTTGACTCAGTTGACCGAGAATGCGTGTGGACAGTCCTTAAGTATTATGGGGTGCCAGAAAGACTAGTGAGCATGATAATAGCCCTATACGAAGAGACCGAGTACTGTGTTAAGACCAAGAATGGTACAACCAGATTTTTCAAGATAATGTCTGGTGTGCGTCAGGGGTTCGTACTTTCCCCATTTCTTTTTGTAATTATAATGGATTAAGTATTAAGACGAAACTCTGGATATGACGTAGAAGTAAGCAGAAATCAACTCTGTGATTTAGATTTTGCGGATGACGTAGTCTTGCTAGAAGATTCTAAACAGAGGTTGCAGCAGCTACTTGACGCAATTCCAGAAAATGCAGAAATGTCGGGCTAAGCATAAACGTTGACAAATCAAAGAGCATGTACATGACAGGCTCACTCCTTGTTCTGCATCACAAGAATACAAGTCTAGAGCAGGTAAAGGACTTCAAATACCTGGAAAGCTGGATCGCTTGTGATGTTGAAATAATGATCGAGATTAAACGCAGAAATTGTCAGTCAATTGGAGCTTTCAATAGACTTAAGCCAATTTGGAGAAGGAGCAAATATTCCTTGCGACTGAAGCTACGTCTCTTCAATAGCAATGTGCTCTCCATACTCTTCTACGCTAGTGAGTGCTGGAAAATAAATCTGCAGCTCGAAAAGAGAATTCTTGCATTTGAAGATAAGTGCCTGAGGAGAATTTTAAACATAAGTTGGCAACAGAGAATCAGTAACTTTGAAATCCGGAAATAGAACAGGACAATCTCTCATTACTGCTGTCTTGAGGAAAAAGAGGTGTTCATATTTAGGCCATGTACTCCTAATGAAATAAGTCCGCCGTCCTTGGACAGCGTACGAGTGGAAACCAGACGGCAGAAGAAGACGAGGTCATCCAAAGAACACTTTGTGGCGAACTTCTGATTGAGATCTGATGACGGCTGAGACCTCACTAATACCTGAATGGGAAGATGTTACCACTGCAGCATTGCTTTGGGACGAGTGGAGAGGCTTTGTCGACGCCCTATGTACCACCAATGACTCAGGAGGAACTAAGTAATTAAGTAGTAAGTAAGTATTCCGAGCGAATTCAAAACCATTTTATGGCGTATGCCTTCTTTTTCCATGACAAAAAAAGGAGGCAGATACAGGTCCCTTGTAGCTTGAGAAGATGGTCCTCTTCTGTCATGCTGTAATGTAACAAGAAATGATAAAAAAAGACATACGCTACTTAGAGGAATATTTCTCTTTTTATCTTCGTAGCAGTACAAGATAGGACAATCCTAACTGCACCATTCAATTCCTCGTGCTTTGTTTACTTATGAAATGTACATAACTCATTTTCAACCAAAATGGCTTGTGTTTCACTTTTAATTATCATTGCCGAACATGGAAGGGCTTACTGAACCTCAACTGAAGCACATATTGCCAGTTCTCGTCTGCTGTTTTACCAAAGCCTTCGATTTTTATTTTTTTTTTTTTTTTTTTTTTTTTTTTTTTGCGGAACTTACCCAAGCTATGTCTTTATGCTGATTTTCTTCTTAATTTGCCTCTCTCTCAGCAACCCCATCTACATCAAAAACATTTTTTCGCTTTTAAAATTATAGATCTATCTCTAGTTTTCTGATAGAATTAGGTATCACACATAAAAATACTATGAAACACAGAGAAATTGCATAAACATACAAAATAGATAGATTAAAAAATAACCTTATATGGAGATACTGAAGCTATAACCAATCAAGGTTTTCTTGATAGCGCAAATGTAATGACTTTTAGTTAGGCAAATAAACATAAATAAACAATTCAAAAAAAGGATAACCAAATGAAATACTACGAACAAAAAAGTAAAAGTGCTCATTTTGTGAATTTGGAAGGTTCTTGATTAATATAATGTTATCTAATTCATATTTGTTTATTTTTCGATAAAGCATTGATTTTACCCTGTTTTGGATTATTGTCTCTATACCAAAACACTTGCAAATTCATTCCCTTCCATTTAGTATAACCAGCACGGTATAATTTTACCATTATAGGTGCAATTTGGAAGTCCTGGTACAGCTAAAAACAGCAAATCTTGGGTACATTTAGGGTTTTCTTATTCTTTTCTAAATTTGATATCGGTTTAAGCCTTAGTTTATCGAAAATTTTCATTCTGTAATATCAGATTCATAAGCTGTTCACATGGTTTAATTAATCTCTGACGGTACAATTTTAGTCGGAAAACTGGTGTAGTTTATTCCAAAGCCTTGGCGACGTTGCTTCCATTAGGTGTGAAAAAAATTAGTATTGATTGTAATCAAGCTTAGAAGCAGAAAAATACTGACCTGGAAAAGGCCCCAGTCGTAACTTCCACCCGTTACTCCACTTCCACCATTTGGTCCACCCTTAGCTGCAGTATTGTAACTACTTTCATGTTTGACAAGACAAACCCCTTAAATATAAAAGGTGTCTTTATTAGAAATACGATGCCAAAAACATATATCATGCTTTTTTGTTTCATTCTCTTACTCCACTGTTCTGTTTTTGTAAATAATTTGTAAACATTACAGTTACTAAAACTGATAAAATCAGAAAACACTTGTCATTTAAATTAACTAAACAAAAATTAATTTATAGCTGCCACTTGGCATGAGTAGCACTGATCTGTCTCCTGTTTTTTTTTCACGGCTAGCGGATTACCAGAACATCACAGAAAGGTGTTTAATGACTCATTCAAAATCTATTTCACATATCTACGTGTTTTCTATAGATTCCACCATCTGCAAGCGCCATATGGCAGTGAAAGGGCACTTTTTCGCCATTTCTTAAGAGCTGGGGCTAGTGGGCTACTAGAACATCGTAGACAGATGTTTTATGGCTTCTATAAATTCTATTGCTCATCCCTATAATGTTTTAGATTTTAATGTTTAGTGTTTTGTTCTTCCTATAAATTCCACCATCTGTAAGTTCCAAGTAGCACTAAAACAGCGCTTTTTGGTGCCATGTATCAAGTGGAAAAGCCGGGGCTAATGGGCTGCCAAAACTAGTTTGCGTGATGTTTATAGCTAATTTGAAAGCTCTTGCTCATATCTACGTGCCTTTTATCACTTCTACCATCCGTAAATGCGTAATAGCCCCAAAAACAACAATTATGGTGCCACCTCTTAAGTCGAAAAACATGAAAGTATAAAACGGTATCATTATAATAATTATGGTCCGAAACCATTAACTGCAGATTTATAAGAACACCACCCGTATACTCTCCCTCCAAGCCATCTTAGTAAGCTACGCAATTATGGTCCTAAAAACACCAATGGATTAAATTAGATTATTGAACTGTGATTCAGTCAGTAGAGCACTAAGCTTCAAGTCAGAATGGCAAGCATTGAATTCCTGCTTGGGAATTTTTTTCAATCATGGTTCTGTCCTTTCTATATGATTATTTTTCTGATAATTCACTATTTTCTTAAATGTGATGCACCTATTTTTTAATTTATTAAGCATTTTGATTCAAAAAGGAACCAAAATCATCTAGTTTCATGGTTTGCAACTACACTCTTAATAGATCACTAAGCTCTTACCCCAACCCCTGGCCACTTAGGGGTTGGAGAAGTGTAGGCACGTGGTTCTGGAACCACTCCAGGCTGTATATTAAAAGAATGATTACTTATTATTATATTTAGGCTACTTAATCAAATTTTTTTCTTATTGTACTATTTAATAGACAGGATAAAAGTATTCATAATGTATTATAGAGAAATCATTGTACTAAAAATCTATTTATGTTTTTTTATGTGATATTTTTTGAGTTTTCAGGTTACATTCTAACTTTGTTTTGTTTATTGCTATTCCACACCTTTACATCGAAAGTTTTTTGGTGTTTAGCAGGGGGAGAGAATGTTTAGTGAAATCAGTTAGAGATACGAAAATTATGCTTATGTTTTGAAAACCTTGAAGATCTTCTGTAGGAAAACAGTTACTTCTAGAACACCAAGGAAATTGATACGTGATAAAAATCTTAGGAATTATTCCTTAGTGTAGGGTTCATTTATAATATAGAAGAGCGCATGTTTTCTTGCCTGCTCTGGGTGGCATTAAACTGATTTAAAACGTTAAACCCTAACCAATGTCGGTTCTAATATTGGAATATTCATCTAGTTCCATCCTACATTCCTGTTCTCGGTGCCTAAACATATATTGTTTTGTAAAGTATGGATAATGAACTTTTTGTTGTAAACTTGACGTTGTGCAGGAATACAAAGCTAGTTCCATAGAAATATGGTTCATATTTCTGATAGTAAAAGGGTATTAAAAAAATAAGCAGAATTTTGTAATTGTTTATTGATTTTTCTATTTCAATGGATCTTTCAACTTAACCTCCTTCAATGTCAAATCCCTTCTCCTGGTGATACTTCCATCCTTTTCGACTATTTTTATAGAAATCCAGAGATTTCTTTAACCATCTATAAGTCCCAGGAGCGGATCCAGGATTTTTTTTCGGGGGGGGGGGTACTAATTTTTGACTTTTTCGGGGGGGTTTTACTAATTTTTGACTTAGTTTTCGACTAATTTTACTAATTTTTACCTAGGTTTTACTAATTTTCAACTTATTTTCGACTCGGTCAAATTTTTTTTTTTTTTTTGGGGGGGGGGGGTTCAAACCGGGTACCCTCCCCCCTGGATACGGCCGTGATAAGTCCGCAAGCACAACTCCATCACCGTCATATAAAACGGTTGCCATTACCTTGTGGACAAAATTTCACGTGTTTTTGGCAATAACTATCGCATTATTGCATTTTGTGGTACCAGGAAGGTAAAATGTGACCCAGATTCAATGTGACCCAGAATGTGAAGGTAAAATGTGACCCAGAATCAGAATTGAATGACGGGGACGATGAACGTGCAAAGCTTTATTGGTCACCCATTAAAAACTAAATAAGAGAAACTTCTTTCTTTTGATGTCAGTTTATGTGGTATAATTTCACAAAACTTTATGAATTGATACGGAAATTATGCTTAGGTTTTGAAAACCTTGAAAACCTTCTTTAAAAAAAGAATTACTTCTAGAATACCAAAGAAATCCTTGCGCTATAACAATCTTAAAAGTTAGTTTTTAGTATGCAGTTCATTTTTAATATAGAAGAGCGCCTGTTTTCTTGCTAGTTCGAAAAATTTTGGAAGATTTGGTCAGGAAGATTTAACCTATAAATCTTTCGTAGAACTTTTGTGATGAAAGGCTTGAGAGCTAGATAGTCTCAGTGAGAGGGAAAGCTAGCATAATTTTTATAAAGTTGTATGATTATTTTCACTTTTTGATGAAAATCTATCATCTTAGGGCAGACCTACAGCAGATAGTCATACAGTAAGGCCAATCTAGATAGTCTATCAGTTCTGTGACCCATTTGAACTTAATTGGATACCAAAAATATTTCAAAAACTTATGACCGACCATGTCCACCGGATTTGAAAGTGATTGGACGACTGAGATTTTTAATTAACAATATTTTTAATTAAAAACGGGTACAGATTATTTAAAAAAAAAACGAAGTTCTACCGAGGGAAATAAAGAGCGAAGTTAAAACTTAAAACCAGCAAAAATTATTGCTTCACGGTCTATCTAACATATATCAATAAAAGTAGTACAAATAAACCAACTTATGATGTTTCCCTATGTCTGTAGGATAATAGAAAACTAGCACTTCACTGAAAACACAAAACCAAGTAAAAAGGATATTCATTTAGGAGTCAAAAGTGAGTACGTAGCGTCATAACAACAATATAATCTATAACGCTTTTCATAGTCCTACACCAACTGTGATATCATTAACTTTCATTCTAAAATTAGAATTATCTTAAAAACTAATTATTATACCTGGTCTCACCAATTATAATACCAATGTGAGTAAAACACAATTTTAAATTGTAAAAAAAAAACTCTTTAGTATTGCTCGAAATGAAGAACAAATAAACCCTAATATGAACTCTGAAAATCCGGTTATTCTCCTCCGTACAACGGAGAATTTCAAGTTATGATACAAGTTCTAAAGCTAGTCTATGGTCCTAATACTATCAAAATGGCTTCACTTTGAGCTTCTCTGCAAAATAATCATGAGATATCCCTAAAATGCTTTACTTTTATACTCTAGAAAGTGTCCATAAATGGTTTATTTTTACTATACCAAAACTTCTATATTGTTTTGTGTTTTCAGTTAAGCACTAGTTTTCTGTAATCCTACAAAAGAGAAGAAAATATCGTAAGTTGGTTTATTTTTATTACTTGTATTAATATATATTAGGAAGACCGTGAAGTAATATTTTTTGTTCGTTTTAAGTTCCGACTTCGCTATTTACTTTCCTCAGAAAAACTGTGTTTTTTAATTAATAAAGTCAACAGTCATATGATGTAAACGGTTTATCAACTTTTTGAACGGCTTTACAAACTTTATTTGCATCTGGGGAGTTGTTGATTAACAACCGGAAATTATTAAAGATAATGATGATATTTTCGTATATTTAAATGGATAAGCAGTATTGTCTTTCAACCAAACTAAAGATAAATATTCAATTTACGAATCTATAGGCATCTATTGCGCGACTAAATGTAATCTGCTGCCTTAAAATCATCTTTCTCCCACCAGAAACTTAAACGATTAAACATAAATGATAAAAATAACCCTACAATATGAAGTTGGAATTTTTTGTCAATCCCCTGTAAAGGGAACAGGATGGAAGAAGATAGTGTTGAACCGTTGATGGCCGTAGTTGTTGACCGTAGGTGGCCGTAGTTGTTGACCGTTGGTGGCCATAGGTGGCCGTAGTTGTTGGCCGTTTTTATCGTTGTGATTCATTCAAAGTATTGGTAATAATGTAAAAACGTTTGTTTATGGTGACGAAAAATAAATTGCGTATCAAATTAAGGCCCATTTCAAATACCTTTGACAATGGTGTGAGAAACAAGAAAGAAAATGAAAAATAAATCTTACAGTCTCCTAGGGTTGATCTACTAAAGCCATAGTCATTCAATAGAGTTCTTGCCAATTCACAACGCTCAAAAACCTTTCCGTGGGCTGCTGAGATTAGGGAGAGGCACAAAACGAAAGCAGCAAAACCTTTCATTTTTCCAATTAAATCTCTAAATGACAATTCTTTAAAAAAAAGAGGCCTTTTATAATGAAGCCTATTATTTGTTTATGATAAAATAATGTAAACAAAGTCTTATTATTAAATTAGTTGACAGAAAGAACAATAACATTTTCCTTCTTTAAAAACAAAGGTCGCGTGTAGACAAACAATGGGAAATAAATCAGAATAACGGAAGATGACAAGCGATAACCGAATCCCACTTATTTGCTATAGTTTTGTTTAGAATTAGATTAATATTATAATCTTTTTTTTATCAAATCATTATTTACAGTTAACTAATTTTAAGAATATTAAAAAAAAAGTAGTTTAGCGAAAAAAATTGAAGACCCATATCAAAACCTGAGATGAGCAGAAATAAAGTCATATAATAAATTAAACAGTTCGTAGTAACGAGCTATAAGTAGGGAGCAACCAGGGCTAACAACAACCAAGATTATAAAAAAACTGTTTTAATATATATATATATATATATATATATATATATATATATATATATATATATATATATATATATATATATATATATATATATATATATATATATATATATATACCTTATATAAAATTACCTTTTTTTATTCGATCTTTAACTTTTGTCTCGGCTTGTCTTTTGTCATTATGAAAGACATATCACTGAACCTTTATTTCTTTTAATTGTTCAGGTGGCGGGACAAAAACTTCTTTTTCTTCCAAAGATTTATCTAGTCCAGGTTTTTGGGTTTTCAAAGCTATGGTAGGCATTAATGATTTTATCAATTCAATTTATTTCAATGGGTTTATTTACAAAGACAAAAAAATAAATCGCACACAATACAAAATACTCAATCCATTCCTGGACACCGAGAACCACAATCAATGTCCTTCCAACATGAGACGCAGAGTGATCACCGCTCATACTCCCAGACACAAGATTGCCTCTCAATAATAAAAAAACATATAACCATTACCTTCCTGCTCCTTTCTCCAGATGAATCCACCCCATCATAAATTAAAAAAAATACTTTAGTTGTTTATATTTTAATCTTAAACTTTTTAATTATCATACTTTACATGATTTATCACACTCTACTTTAACTTTTCTTTTGTAATGCCAATAAATGATTTTTAAATGACACTAGGGAGCTCCTACCTCTCAGCTCTTCCGGGATCAGGTTCCATATCTTTGTGCATGTTATATTTGGAGAAAATCTGATCGTACAGTCGGGATGAAGGGTATGGGCAGGTTTGATGACGTTCGAGTAGGGCATAGTATGATGGTTCGAGATCGGCCAGAATAATGTTTTAAATGAAAATGGCAGCTCACCAGCTAAAAACTTAAACACAAATTTCAAGCATGACAGTTGATGCAGCGACTCTAGTGACAAGTGCTCTTCATTTTTTCACCTGAAAATGAGGCATTATCTATGAATAGAATTCATTCTTTGCAGAGGAGATTTGAAAGTTGACTGGCAGATCATTGCACAGTACTGTAAATAGGGCTTTATGAGGGTGTTATATAGGGGGACAAGTGTTGTCTGTGACAAGGTGTGCTTCAGTTTTTTATTATTCCGAGATTCCAGGATAGCTTCAGCTCTACTGCTTGGATGTGATATAGGAACGACAGGTTCTCATCAATGAGGATTCCCAGGTATTTTGTGAAGCACTTTGTTAGTCACACCTCTGGAAGTTTCGATACCACATATCTCCGGATAGACACCTCCGAACCGGGAAAAAAAATAAAACGCAAGATTTATCAACGTTAATGACTAGTTGGTTAGCATCTTTCCAGAGATATGTCTCCTCCAGAACATCCCTCAACTTATACATGAGCATTGTCGTATCCTTTCTGCAACAGTCAAGCGTCGAATCATCGGCAAAGGCCACGAGCTCATCGTCATCATCTCCGGACTGAAAATAATCTCCAGCGTGGCATAAGTTACAGCAACGAAGATTAGTATGTGCAGAGTTCAGCACTCGAATTAGATTGTTAACGTGGATCACGAATAGTAGCGGGCCTAATATTGAGCCCTGGGGGACACCACAGTTGACGAGTACATCGTTTCCTGGATCTTCTCCCATATAAATCCTCTGGTCCCGAGGATAAGATCTGAACCAATCCAAACCTTTGCATCGTGTTCCTACGTGTTCCAGTTTTCCAAGCAGAATTGCGTGGTACATACTATCAAATACTTTTCTGATATCAAGCAGAACCACTGCAGGTAGTAGGCCTGAGTCCAGAGCTTTGTTTATCCATAAACTTAAAGCTGTTAGTGTATCTAGGTTAGAGTTCCCTGGTCTGAACCCAAAATGGCGATTATTAAGAAGCCCATTCTTCTCCAGAAACAGGAGTAGCTGCTGCTGCATAGATTTTTCAAAAACTTTTGAAAATACTGAAAAAATAGAGATAGGTCTGTAATTAGTCGGGTCAAGTCGAGAGCCTCCTTTGTGCAGCGGAATTATTCTAGCTTTCTTCAGTAATTCTGGGAAAGTACCTTTTTGCAACGACAAATTTATTAAGTGAGTTAGGGGCTCAATGATACACGGAGCAACTGCTTTTAAAACTTATGTGTGTACTCTATCGAACCCAGAAGCCAAATTGCTTCGCAGATTTCGTATAATTAAGAGGATATCTGATGGAAAGACAGGTACGAGTGCCATTGACTTGAAGCATGCCGGAACCAAAGTAATCCTTAAAACTCTTGCTGGGCATTCCAACAGAATCTGCTTTTTTTGCCAACCTCTGCAAAAAATGTCCCCAATGCATTTGAAACGGTTTGTGGTCCCGTTACAGTTTCCCCTTTAACAGATAATTGTGATGGGAGCTCAGAGGAAGGGCTACAGGGGCACAGTATGGAGTTTGCAACCTTCCATATTTTCTGAGAATTCTTTCCACTTTCATCTATTTTCTCATTAAAATAATCTCTCTTGATTTTTCATAGAATTGATCGAAGAAATTTATTATAATTCTTATATTTATCAAGCGTCGCTATATATGGGTCATTTATGTGATCGGTCCATATAGTACAGTAACAATACGAAAAAAAATTCCCTGACAAGGAACAAATTGATAAAGTAATGCTTTCTTCACCATCCGGACCAGAAAAAAGCGCTGCACAACATATCAAAAATCTTCATCCCTAACCCGTTGCGAAATTAGTTTTTTTTTTCGCTATTTTTGTTGCATTAATTTTTATTTTTCATGAAAAAATGAAGTGTCACGAAATGAGTGGTTGATACGTCTATCTGTATCAGAATTGAAAGCTGAATCTGTTTCTGACGTCAGTTTTTCTTATAAACGTCAAATAAAATGAAAAAATCTATTTTTAGTTAAACAAAGCAAAATCTCAGTGTTTTTGGCAAAAAAACTAAGTGATAACCATGATATCTTTTTTTTGTGTGTGCGTTTTTTTTCCGCTGGTTTGTCTTTTTTCAGTATACATCCAGATCTTTTCAAGCTAGCGTGATTACTTTTACACACGGTCTCAACGCCATCTTGTGGCAACCGAGCTGCAGTCTTATGCAAATAAAAAGTTTTATCCGCTCCGGATCGTACAAAGAATCTCATTCGGGTTTGTAGTTTATTGATATAAATGCTAGGGTAGGTTCTTTCTTACCGAACTTGTAAATAAGCTGAATTACATAGCCTTAATCAGGACATGGCCTGCATCAACAAAACTTCTTCTCTGCATACTCCCCTTCATAGACCATTTTACTAATCAGTGTCATCTACAGGTGCAGATATAAGCAGTTCAGATCACCGAACAGCAAGCTCTGGCTGCAGTACCTTGACATGTTTGAAAAGCTTCTCAAGTTTACACGTGCCGAGAGACTAGGTCTATGGGACCTGCATTTGCAGGTTGCATCAGAAATGCTTCCCTACCTAGCCGCATCTGGGCACAACCTTGACGTGAAATGTGTCTGGTTGTATATCCAAGAGATAACTAAACTTTCCAGTAGTCACCCAAAAATGTTTCAGATGTTCAGTGAGCAAGGACAGATGATTAGAAGGTCAGATCGGCGATGGGCCAACCTCTCAACAGACTTAGTTATTGAACAAGAGTACATGCGAAGCCTAAAGGCATCGGAAAGACTCACTGGTGGAGCGCAATTTGGGTCTTATCGAGGCCGGCGTGTCTTGAGGTCAACCTGTTGATGCAGACCCTGGCAAATATTAGCTACTTTACAAGCAAGCAGAATTGTGACTTGAGTCTGAACAGACAAACCCGTGACTGTGAAGATACAGCAAAGTTGTTATATTTCTTCGATGTGTCATTGCATTTCTAAGCAACGTTGCAAATGGAGTAACTTCATCTCCGGGCGTGATTGTTGACGAAGTCGAATCTTCTGGGAAGAAAATCTTAGACAAGATGCCAGAAAAGACCTTGAAGGAACACGTCTTTTAAAAGAAAGACCAAGTGACTCTGCTGACCACATAAAAAAGTCGGGCTCTTCTGAGGTGGTGCAGATCGACCCGGTGCTACTTTTTTAGAGGTTATCGTTGCCCAGAGATCTAGTCTCAAGGAAGATTATTTCAAGTTTGAGCTCTGTACCATTCCTCCTGCTCTTTTCGAAAGAAACGGATTCATGCGAAAGACCAACAAGCCCGAACTACCAAAAGCAGTCTATCAGTCATGTGGGATTGATGCTCAGTCCCCAAGACAGGTGGGAATTACTAGCTTCGTCTTAGAATGGGGTGCCCTTTTCCATCGGATCCCGTGGAAGGTCGATTCCACATACAAGGCTATCATGTTTTTGTACATTCATTACGTCGAAAAAAAGTATCCCCGTGCAGGTTTCGTCTTCGACGGATACGACTACGGTCCGTTAATTAAAGATGCAACCCATTTGCGTCGAGCTGGATCTGTCGGTGGAGAAGCGTTATTTACCAAAGACACGAATCTTTGCATGAAGAAAGAGGAGTTTCTTTCATGCAAGGAGAACAAATTGCGTTTTCTGAAGATTCTTGGAAACACTCTGGTAGCCAGCGGTTGCGATGTATATCACTCTGAAGGAGATACTGATCTAGACATAGTAAAGAAGGCTACGGAAACTGCACTCCATAGCGACACCATTGTGGTTGTGATGACATGGATGTTCTCGTCCTCCTCATCTGTCATGTAGACAAGAGTTCAAATCGAGTTTACTTCTCTCCGTAAGTGAAATTCGGAAGTGAATGCTCAGCTTGGGATGTTTGTCAGATAAAAAACAAGCTAAGATCAGAGGTTTGCCAGCTGATGCCGCTCTGTCACGCCATACTGGGTTGCGAAACAACATCGCACTTTTATGGCATCGGAAAAGGAAAAGTTCTTCAGCTATTGTTACCCAGCTCGAGTTTCAGAGACGCCGGTACCCTGTTTACCAAAAAATCTGTAACTCATGATGAGATAGCTGTGGCCGGAGAGAAAGCTTTGCTGATACTCTACAACTGCCAGTACCTGCCAATTCTTGACACTGCCAGGATCGAAGTTTTCCAGAGGAAAGTCAGTACTGCAACCTCATTCGTACACCCACAAGAGCTGCCTCCGACTATGATGGCAGTGAAGTATCATTCGTTCCGAGTCTACAGCCAGGTTCAGATTTGGCTAGGGAACACGGTTGACCCCCTAGGCTGGCGATGGAATCTTCAAGGCAACGAAGTTTCAGACCCAAAAATGAAGGATCTCCCCGCTACTCCTCCTCATCTTCTAAAGACAGTGAAGTGTTCTTGCCGAGCTGACGGTTGCGACAATGAGAGATGCTCCTGCAAGAAAAATGTCCTGGAATGCACCATAGCTTGTCGAGTATGTAGTGGAGTTTTGTGCAACAACGCGAAGTGTCAAGAAGAAGAATTTTCTGAGGGTGATCTTTAAGCCTGTGATTTAATTGTCCCTGTGATTTTTGTTCCTTTGATCAATCAGACGCGTAATTTTTTTACGTTTTATTACAAATAATTTTTACCACGTCGTTTTTTATGGTGATGAAGGTGAATAGATTTTGATCTCAAATGCCTGCGAAGAGCAAGGTTTTTGGGAAAGGGTGGGGAGGATGGATATTAAAAAGATTTTGAAGTATCTAAAAAAACTAATTTGTCAACTCAAAACTGATCTAGAAACTTCTATCGAACGCTTGTTTTTTTTTTACCTAAAACTTTAAAATTTATTTATTTTTGTTCAAAAACAAAGTATTTCTGATTTATTTTTTGATATTTCGGAGAAACTAACGTCAGATATTGTTTCAGCTTTTAAATCTGATATAGAAAGACAACAAAGACCAGTTTCGTGATATTTCATTTTTCCCAAAAAATAAAAATTAATAAACAAAAACGGCGAAAAAAAACGGTGTTGTTCAGCGATTTTTTTCGGTCTGGATAGGGAAGAAAGCATTACTTTATCAATTCGTTCCTGGTCAAACCTTATTCTTCCTGTACTAATAGTTTATTTTTCTTATTAATAGATTGTAGTAGTCCGTGACTAATCCAAGGGCTGATAGGTTGATTTTTCAGTCCAGTAATTTGTTTACGCTTTTTGCAGCAACAGTCCGTATATGTACTCATAAAAATACTATGGAATTTCTTGAATTCTCTATTAAGATCCTCAGGGCTCATAACACTTTCCCAAGAAGTGCTCTCTATATTTTGTTAAAGGGTTTCCAAGTTCTTATCATTCAAATTCCAAGTTGTAAATACCTGCTTAATTAAACCATTAGGCTTAGGATGTTGATGTTGTATGTTAAAAATCGCAAGAAGAGAGAAGTGATCAGAAGTGTCATATAGCAGAACTGAGGCCTATATTGTTTGCAGCGTCGAAAAAATGTTGTCAATCAATGAGTGTGAAGTAGCAGTTACTCGGGTAGGTATCGTCGAAGAGGGGTACATATTCAAGGCTGAAATTGTACTAAGCAGATCTGCCGAACTGGAGGACAGAGGAAGAGTTAGACTGATGTTAAAGTCTCCTATTCAGATAGCTTCGTACCCTTGTTTCTCCAGAATACCAGTTATTTGGCTTAAATTTCCCAGAAATGCAGAGACGGATCCTGCCGGTGGACGGTACACCTCTCCAACTGTTATTTTCTTCTGTGAAGGTAAGGATATTTCAAGGAAAAGTGATTCATAAATGCCTTCGACGTTTCGGGTTAATTCTTCACTAATACACACTGAGTAGTCTTGCCGTGTGTAAATAGCTAAGCCTCCCCTACTCATATTCGATCTGTGCAAAAATGGGAAGTGTATACAGGTATTTCCAAAAGGGTATCTGTTTGTCCTGTAAAAAATTTTCGCTAAGTCCGATTACGACTGGCTGTAACTGTTGGCAGAAAATCATTAGATCAGAAAACGAAGAGCATAACCGTTGACAGTTCAGTTGCAGATAGTAAGCTGAGACTCAGAGCGTCCCCGTCTTGAATTACATACTTCTTGATATGGGCTTCTAGGAAATTTACTCTTATCAAATAAGGGAGAATCTGATTCATTATTAATTTAAAACCATTTTTTTTCCAAATCCAAATTTTTTTTCTTCTAGCTCTGTTAATTTAGCATTTCTTTGGCTAGTTGATGAGGAAGCGTCTCCGGGGGGGGGGGGTATATCAGAAATTAATTACTTACTAACATACTGAGGAGAGGCAATGACTGTACCTTTGAGAAGAGCCGCAGACAACTTTGAAGTTTTCGCAAACCCGAACCATTCTTATATGACTGAAAAAGAAAAACAAAGCAAGAACACACGAAAAGAAAAAGCATCTCAACTGGAAAAAACAAAAAAACACAAAAAAAGCAACAAAAACACTTCAAGATTATGCAAGCGGCAGATTACACATAAACACTGTCTCGAGGTGCATTTATAATACTTAATAAATTATATTTTGTTCATCAATTTACCAATATATAGAATTTACCAACATTCTCATATAATTAATACTAACACGAGTACCATAACTGCCCATAATAACACACAAAATATAAATAAACAAAAAAACTCTATGTGTCCGAGTCAGAATCATTTGCATTTTCATTATCCAAGTCAAATTCCAAAACGCAATTATCATCGCTATCATTTTCAATTTGTTTGGGTCGTTTTACCTCGGCTTGTTTTTCATCATTATGAAATACATATTGCCGAACTTTTTTTTTTTTTAACAAAGGTATGGTAGGCATGGATGACCTTTTCCTTATCATCACTATCATTTTCAATTTTGACACGTTTTAATTTTTGGTGTCCAGGTTGATTTCCATTAACTTGCTCACGTTTTCGATGTTGCATGTCTTCTAACCACGCGTGTCTTTGCTCTCCGCTTTAACTTTTGACTTGCTGACATTCTCGGTGTTGTAGCCTATGTCTTCTAACCGCGTGTGTCTTAGCTATTCATTTTAATTTTTGATACGCCACCGCTGTCCTTCTAATCGCGTGTGTATTTGCTCTTCATTTTTATTTTTAACTCGCTCACATGCTTATAAAATATTTTGTTTGTCAAGTTCCAGGATCCTGAATTGATGCTTAGGGATTAAATTTTAATATCTTAAATGTTTAATATCTATAATTAACATCTAGTTAATACCTGTAATTGATTAATATTGAATCAATTTATTTAATCTATTAATATCTTTAACTCTAATATATTTAATATCTTAATACATTTAAACATCTTTAATATCTTTAAGAAAAAACTTGTATTTTTCCTTACTACTTTTCTCGAATTTTCTTTCAAATTTTTATGTGGAAGTGAAGGTTTTGTATTTAGATTTAAATTTCTTGTTGCCAGAGTATCAAATTTCTTGTTAGTCTGGTTTTAATTTCCTTGGCTTGGTTTTGGGGATTGTGTTTTTGTATTTTAAGTTTTGGTCTTTTTTTTATGACTGTGGAGGTGATTAAGTAAATAGTATATTTGGAGTCTGTTGAATTTCATATGTTGGATTTTGGTTTTTATAGGGGTAGTTAAAGTTTGTGAATTTATTTTTAAAATTTTGCTAGTTTTTGAAGTTTGTGTCTATAGGGCTTAAATTGTGTGTTTTCACTCAATTGCAAAAAGTTTTATTTATTTATTTATGACAAGTTTTGTTTGTCAGGTTTCAGTTTCCTGGATTGATGCTTAGGGCTTAACTTTTAATATCTTAAATCTTTAATACCAAATAAAAATATCTAGTTAATATCTGTAATTTATTAATATTTAACGCATTTATTTAATCTATTAATACCTTTAATATATAATATAATACCTTATTGTCTTTAAATGTCTTTAATATTTTAAAAACAAAATTTGTCTTTTTCTTTTCCACTTTTCTAAAAAAAAAATTTCAAATTCTTATGCGGAAGTGGAAGTTTTGTTTTTAGATTTTAATTCCTTGTTGTCGGAGCATCAAGTTTCTTGTTTGTTTGGCTTTAATTCCCTTGATTGGGTATTGGGGATTATGTTTTTATATTTTATTTTCTTTCTTTTTGATGGCGGGGGAGGTGATTTAGTGAATATTATATTCGGAGTCTTTTTGGAGTATTATCAACTCTTTTTGGAAGTCTTTAATTTTTCGTATATGCACATGCGTTGCTAGTAGGAGGGTATTAGGGGGTTGGGTTTGATGCTAGGGGTGGACGGGACTGATTGTGCATTACCTTCAAGCGGTGGCCCAGTTTTCACAAATCTGAGTGCACAACTAGCAGCACTTTAAGGAGAACTGGAATCAAACATTATGGTCGCACATTAGGGTTCGTTTTAATTTTTAGTATCAACGATTTTCTTTTATTTTTTTTTGTTTTGTTTCTTAGTGTTTGATTGAAAATTTAATTTGTTAGATTAATATTTTGGTGGGGAAGTTAAAGTTTTCGCATTTCAATTGAAAGTTTTCCTAGTTTCTAAAACTTTTGTCTATAGGGCTTAAATTGTGTGTTTTCTTTCAATTACAAAAAGTTTTATGAATTTATTTATAAAATGTTTTGTTTTTCTGGTTTAAGTTACCTGAATTGATGCTTAGGGCTTAAATTTTAATATCTTAAATCTTTAGTATCTAATATTATACTTGTAATTTATTAATATTTAATCTATTTATTTAGTATATTAATGTCTTTTATATCTAATATATTTAATATCTAAATATCTTTAAATATCTTTAAAATCTTAAACACAAAAATAGTCTTTTTCTTTCTACTTTTCTAAAATATTCTATCAAGTTTTTGTGCGGATTTTCAAATTTTTATGCGAAAGTAAAGTTTATGTATTTAAACTTAAATATCTTGTTGTCAGAGCAACAAATTTCCTGTTAGTCCGGTTTTAATTTCCTTGATTGGGTCTTGGGGATTATGTTTTTGTGTTTTAAGTTTTATTCTTTTTGATGACGGGGAAAGTCATTAAGTAAATATTATATTTCCAGTGTTGTTAGAATCTCATCAACTCTTTTGGGGAAGTGTTCAATACTTTGTATATTCCCATCTGTTTCTAGTAGGAGGATATTAGGGGGTTGGGTTTGATGCTAAGTGGTGGACGGGGTGGCTGTGCACAGCCTTCACACGGTGGCCCTATTTTCACAAATCTGAATGCACAACTAGGAGCACATTCAGGAGATCTAGGATCAAAGATTATGGTTTAACATTAAGGTTCATTTTAATTTTTAGTATTGACGGTTTCTGTTTATTTTTCTTGTTTTTTTTTGTGTGTTTGGGTAAATATTTCATTTATTGGATTTGTGCTTTTATGGGGGAGTTAATGTTTTTGAAGTTAAATATAAAGTTTTGCTAGTTTTTGAAATTTTTGTCTATAGGGCTTAAATTGCGAGTTTTCACACAATTACAAAAAGTTTTATTTATTTATTTATAACAAGTTTTGTTTGTCAGGTTAGTAGAAAGGGGGGTAAAGGTCCCACGATTCACCCCTGCTACCACCTACAACTTTTTTTTACATAATTCATGTATGTTTTATGGTTTTTGTCCGTGAGATTGAAAAAACAGGAATTTTCTCACTTTGATGGATGTTTCTTGAATGTTCTCACTTTGATGGATGTTTTCTTGGATTTTGTAACTTTGATGGATGTTTTTTGGATGTTCTCACATTGATTGATGTTTCTTGGATGTTCTTACTTCGATGGATGTTTCCTGGGTTGTCACAGTTTTATTGTTTTTTTTTGGTAGTTCTCACATTCATAGAATTTTATTGTATTTTCTCACTTTGGGAAAGTCTCAGTTTGATGGATGTTTCCTGGATATTCTCTCTTTGATGGATTTTTATTGCATGCTCTTACTTTAATCTATGTTTCTTGGATAGTCTCACTTTGATTGTTTTTTCTTGGATGTTTTCACTTTGATGGATGTTTCTTGGATGTTCTCACTTTGATGGATGTTTCCTGGATGTTCTCACTTTGATGGATGTTTCTTGGATGTTCTCACTTTGATGGATGTTTCTTGGATGTTCTGAATTGGATGGATGTTTCTTGGATGTTCTCGCTTTAATGGATGTTTCTTGGATGGTGTCACTTTAATGGATGTTTCCTGGATGTTCTCACTTTGATGGATGTTTCTTGGATGTTCTCACTTTGATGGATGTTTCTTGGATGTTCTCACTTTGATGGATTTTTCTTGGATGCTCTCACTTTGATCGATGTTTCTTGGATGTTCTCACTTTGATAGATGTTTCTTGGATGTTCTCACTTTGATGGATGTTTCTTGGATGTTCTCACTCTCTCCATATATGGGCATTGAATGACGTAATCGACTAGGACAGTTGGAATATTTCAGTAGTGGTTTGTCGTGGTTTACCATTTCTCAGTTACATTCTCTTGATTTTTCAAAGTTCATTTTCGTTTTCTTTCGTTGAAATGCAAGAGTTGGAATATTTCGGAACAGTCCTCCGGAAAGCACTAGGATGGCTGAGAGTGTGTCCTCTTTTAAAAACAGGTTAAAGAATTTCTTAATGAATAAGGATAGGTGAGGGTGGCTGTATTCTGTCTTCTATCTTGTGTAAGTATTGGTTCGTGGTTCCCATGAGGTTTATTTCTTATTTATTTATATATTTACATTTTTTTCTTTCAATATATATGTAGTAGCTGAGTAAAATATTACTCAGCATAACTTACAACCTTAGCCCTGAGGGCTGTTGGGGGATGTCCCACTCAAATACATAATTTCCGAACCCTTCAACTACGTTCAACAAAATTGCTATATCAAAATGTTGAACCAAAATGCTTGGAAAAATGATGGGTAGGGGGGGGGGGGAGCATTCGCCCTTCGATCACTTTTGACTGGTAGTAAGGGCACTAGGCCTCTCAATTTTTAATTGAATGAGTCCTTTTTGAAGTTTCTACGACAACGCTGGCAAAGACCTAATTTCTAAAACTTTCATCTACGTTGAATAAAATCTCTATCTCAAAACTTTGATTGGCTGTGTTTGGAGAAATAGTGGGCCTCAGAGGGGCTTCAGTTACCCTCCAATTACTTTCGACTATTAAATAGGGCACTAGCGCTTTCAATATCCAATAACATAAGCCCTTTTTAAAGTAACTACGATAACGCTTTCTATAAAACCTTACAAGCCCCCAGGGCATAACTAACAACCCTAGTGCTGAGGGCTGTGGGGGGAATTTTATCCTCAAATACATAATTTCCGGACTTTTCAACTATATTGAACAAAATGGCTATCTCCAAATTTTTATAGGATGTCTTTCGGGAAATGGTGGGCGTGGGAGGAGTGTTAGTTTTCTTCCAATCACTTTTTACTATTAAAAATGGCACTAGCCCTTCGATTTTTTGATTACAACACTCTATAAGAGCCTTATAAGCCCCCAGGGCATAACTTACAACCATTGCACTGAGGGGTGGGGGGTGATCATCCTCAAAGACATAACGTCAAAATTTTGAATATAATATCCAAATCTCAAAATTTTGATTGAATGTGTTTGGAAAATTCGTGGGCCTGAGAAGAAGGTTAGCTTCCCTCCAATTAGTTTTGACTTCTCTATTATAATGGGCACTAGCCCTCTCATTTTCCAATTATATGAGCCTTTTTTGAAGCTTCTACGACAACATTTTCTATAAAAAAAAACCTTATATGCTCCCAGGGCATAGCTTATAACCTTAGCGCTGAGGAGTTTGGGGGGTTTGTCATCCTCAAAATAATAATTTCCAGAATTTTCAACTACGTTGAACAAAAATGCTATCTTAAAATTTAAATTGAATGTGTTTGGGGAAATGGTGGGCGTGAAAGGGGGTTAGTTGCTCTCCATTCACTTTTAACGATTAAAAAGGCCACTAGCCCTTTCAATTTCCAATCAAATGAGGCCTTTTTGAAGTTTCTAAAACAACACCTTCTACAAAAACCTTATATGCCCCAGGGTAAAACTTACAGCCCTTGCTCTGAGGGCTCTGAGGGGGTTGTCATTCTAAAAGGCCTTTTTTCGGAACTTTTTACAACGTTGAACAAAATGAATATCTCAAAATTTTGATCGTATATGTTGGGGAAAATGGTGGGCGTGAAAGGGGGTTAGTTGCCCTCTAATTACTTTCGACTATTAAAAAGGCCGGTAGCCATTTCAATTTCCAAAAGAACGTACCCTCTTCGAAGTTTCTACAACAACGTTTTATATACAAACCTTATACGTCCCAAGGGCATAACTTACAACCCATGCCCTGAGGGCTGTGGGGGGGTGTCATCCTTACAGACCTAATTTCCAAAACTTTGAGCTACGTGGAACAAAATGGCTATCTAAAAATTTTGATTGTATGAGATTGGCGAAAAGGTGGGCGTGAAAGGGGTGTTAGTTGCCTTCCAATCGCTTTCGACTACTGAAAAGGTCACTAGCCCTTTGAATTTCCAATCGAATGCGCCATTTTTCAAGTTTCTAAAACAAAACTTTCTATAGAAACCTTATATGCCCCCAGGGCTCAACTTACGACCCTTGCCCTGAGGGCTGTCGGGGTGGAGGGGTTGTCATCCTCAAAGACGTAATTTCCAGAACTTTCAACTACGTTGAACAAAATGGCTATCTAAAAATGTTGATTGGATGTGTTTGGATAAATGAGGGGCGTGAAAGGGATTATAGTTACCTTCCAATCTGTTTCGATCACTAAAAAGGGCACTAGCCATTTCAATTTCCAATCAAATGAGCCCCTTTTGAAGTTCCTACGACAACGCTCACTATGACAAATTTATATGCCCCCAGGGTATAACTTATAACCCTTGGCCTAAGGGCTGTGTGGGAGGGGGGTGTTGTTATCCTCAAAGGCTTAATTTTCAGAACGTTCAACTACGTTGAACATAATGGCTACCTCAAAATTTGTATGGTTGTGTCACGCCCACTGTGAAAAGTGGGCGTGACAGGGGGGTTAGTTGCCCTCCAATCACTTTCGACTATCAAAAAGGGCACTAGCCTTTTTGATTTCCAATCGAATGAGCCTTTATTGAAGTATCTAGAACAATGCTTTCTCTAAAAATATTATATGCCCCCAGGCCATAACTTACAACCCTTGCCCTGAGGGTTGTGCGGGAGTTTCCTCCTCAAAAACATAGTTTTTATAAGGAAATCAACTACGTTGAACAAAATGGATACCTCAAAATTTTGACTGGATGTGTTTGGGGAAATGGTGGGCATGGAAGGGGTGTTGGTTGCCTTCCAGTCACTTTCGATTATTAAAATTGCCACTAGCCACTCCAACTTGCAATCGAATGAGCCCTTTTTGAAGTTTATACGACAACCCCTTCGATACAAAAGGCCTGGTCCAAACCCCCTCCCCCAGAAAAAAAAATACATTGTGCCAACATCGTTCTTTACTTAAGCAGCACGATTGCGCTGCCCATAACTGAAATGCCACAGCCATTTTGTTTTTGTTTCGTTTTTGCCCCTAGGGAACTGTCCGTTTAAATTTCCAATTGAGTGAGCCCTTTTTGTTCCTACAACAACGCTATCTATAAAAACCTTATATAGCCCTAAGGAATAATATACAGCCCTTACCCTGAGGGGTGCGGGGGTTTGTCATCCTAAAAGACATAATTTCCAAAGCTTTCAACTACGTTGAACAAAATGGCTATCTCAAAATTTTGATTGGAAGTGTTTGGGGAAATGGTGGGCGTGAGAGGGAGGTCAGTTGCCCTCCAATCACTTTTGACTATTAAAAATGGCACTAGCTCTTTCAATATCCAATCGAATGAGCTATTTTTGAAGATTCTAAGACAACTCTTTCTATAAAAACCTTATATGCCCCAGGGTATAACTTACAACCCTTACCCTGAGGGCCGATGGGGGGCTATTATCCACAAAGACCAAATTTCCAGAATTTCCAACTACTTTGAACAAAAAAAAATATCTCAAATATTTGATTGGATGTGTTTTTGTAAATGGTGGGCTTTAGAGGGGGGTTAGTTGCCCTCCAATCACTTTCGACACATTACAAAGGGCATTAGCGCTTTCAGTTTTTAATCGAATGAGCGCTTTTTGAAGTCTCTATGAAAATGCCTACTATAACAACTTATTTGCCCCCAGGGCATAACTTACAACCCTTGCCCTGAGGGGTTTGTCATCCTCAAAATCATGATTTCCAGAGTTTTGAACTATGTTGAACAAAATGGTTATCTAAAATTTCAATTGAATGTGCTTGGGGAAACGATGGACCTCAGAGGGGGGTTAGTTGCTCTTTATTCACTTTCAACTATTAAAAACGGCACTAGCCCTTTTAATTTCCAATCAAATGAGCCCTTTTTGAAGTTTCTAAGACAACACTTTCTATAAAAACCCTATATATCCCCAGGGTTTAACTTAAAACCCTTGACCTCTGGGATCTAAGGGGGTTATCATCGTAAAAGACCTAATTTCCAGAACTTTTAACTAAGTTGAACAAAATGAATGTCTAAAAATTTGATTGGATTTGTTTGAGGAAATAGTGGGTATGAAAGGGGGGTTATTTTCCCTTCAATTACTTTCAACTATTAAAAAGGGCACTAGGATCTTCAATTGTCAATTGAATGAGCCTTTTTTGAAGCTTCAAGACAACGCTTTCTATAAAGACCTCATATGCCCCCAGGGTATAACTTACAACCGACGCCCTGAGGGCTGTGAGGGGTGGTCATCCTCAAAGACATATATGCCTCCAGGGTATGACTTATAGCCATTGTTCTGAGGGCTCTGAGGGGGTCATCATCCTAAAAGATCTTATCTCCAGAACTTTCAACTACGTTGAACATCTCAAAATTTTGATTGGATGTGTTTGGATAAATGGTGGGCGTGGAAGCGGTGGTAGTTGCCTTCCAATCACTTTCGGATATTAAAAAGGGCATTAGCCATTTCAATTTCCAGTCGAATGAGCCTTTTACGATGTTTCTACGACAACTCCTTCGGTACGAAGTACCCTGGTCTAACCTCAAAAAATAAATAATACATTGTGTCAACCTAGTTCTTTACTTATTCAGCACGATTGCGCTGCCTGTGATACCAGACAAATACATTAAAGTGATTAGTGCCATGTATGAGAATAACACTGCTGCCGTTAAGGTACGAAATGAGCTTAGCAGCAGGTTTTGTATGAAATCAGGAGTTAAGCAGAGTTTTGTTCTATCCCCCTTTATATGGATTATTTTCATGGATTTTGTCTTAAGGAGTACAGGAAAGGCAATGAGAGACCACGGAATCAAATGGGGAGAATAATTTCACGTGGACTTGAATTATGCTGATGATTTATGCATCCAAGATGAAAGTTTGAGCAAAATCTATGAACTTTAAAAGGTTTTGCGATTTCAGGGTGCTAGAATAGGTTCGAAAATTAATGTTAAGAAGACTTAGTCACAAATCCTAGGAATAAGTGTAGATGGAAATATGACGTTGGGTAACAAAAAGATTGGTTAGGTGGGCAGCTTCACTTACATTTTGAGGAGGAGCGTGCGCGGCTGTGTTGGCCTCAGGTGGGTTGGTGTTGCAGTGAGTTGTTAGTAGTAGTACTAGCAGTAGTAGCAATGCATGTGCATATACGAAGGATTAGACCCTTTCCAAAAAGAGTTGATAAGACTCCAACAAGACTCCAAATATAATATTTTCTTAATAATCTTCACCGCAATAAAAAAAGACCAAAACTTAAAATACATAATATAATCCCCAATCAAGAAAATTTTAAAATCGGACTAACAGGTAATTTGATATTGTGAAAAGCAAGAAATTTAAATCTATATACAAAACTTTCACTTCCGAATAAAAAATTAAAAGAAAATTTGAGAAAAGCTGAAAGGAAAAAGACAGGTTTTCTCTTTAAGATATTAATGATATTTAAAGATGTTAAGATATTAAATATATTAGGTATAAAGATATTAATAGATTAAATAAATTGAATCAATATAAATAAATTACAGGTTCTAACTAGATATTAGTATAAGAAATTAAAGATTTAAGATATTAAAATTTGAGCCCTAAGCTTCAATTCAGGAAAGTGAAACCTGAGAAACAAAACATATTATAAATAAATTGATTAAACGTTCTGTAATTGTATGAAAATACCCAATTTCAGCCCTATAGAAATAAACTTCCAAAACAAGCAACACTTAAAATCCTAATAAAAACTTTAAGTCCTAGATAAAAACGCCAATCTAACAAATAAAATTTTTAACCAAACACAAAAAAAACAAGAATGTGCTGCTAGTTGTGCACTCACATTTTTGAAAAGAGGGCTACCGCGTGAAGGTTGTGCACAGCCAATCCCGTCCATCCATTAGCATCAAGCCCAACCCCCTAATATCATCCCACTAGTGACACATGTGCTTATTGATATTTTAAGTTGTTAAGATATTAAAAATACTAGATATTAATGATTTTCATAGATTAAATAAATAGATTAGATATAAATAAATTGCAGATATTAACTAGTAATTAAAATTACATATTAAGGATCTAATATATTAAAATTTAAGCCCTAAGTATCAATTCAGTAAACTGAGATCGGACAAAGAAAACATATTATAAGTAAATATATTAAACTCTTTGTAATCGTGTGAAAACACGCAACCTAAGCCCTTTAGACAAAAACTTCAAAAAATAGAAAAACTTTAAATCTAAATAAAAAAAAACTTGACCTTCCAATTCTAACAAATGAAATTTTTAACCAAAAGAAAAATAGAAACATGAAAAACAAACGAAAACCATCAATACTAAAAGGGAAACCATAATGGGAAACCATAAAATTTGATTCTGAATGTCCTGAATGCGCTGCTTGTCGTCCACTCAAATTTGTGAAAACAGGGCCACTACGTGAATTTTGTGCATAGCCAGCCCGGTCTAACTTCCAGCATCAAACCCTACCCAATAATATCCTCCCACTAGCAACGCATGTGCATATAAAAGGAATAAACACTTTCCAAAAAGAGTTGATAAGACTCCAACAAGACTCCAAATATAATATTTACTTAATCACCTCCCCGCCATCAAAAAAGAACAAAACTTAAAATACGAAAACATATTCCCCAAAACTCAATCAAGGAAATTGAAGCCGGTCTAACAAGAAATTTGATACTCTGAAAACAAGAAACATAAATCTAAATACAAAGCTTTCAGTTCCGCATAAGAAATTGAAAGAAAACATGAGAAAAGTTAGTAGTATCCCATCACTGCTTTCAAGCAGAGAGATAGAGAAATTAATATAGGTAAATTAGCATTGAGTTTCAAAGACATCCGTGTCCCTTTTCCCATAAAATTTCTGTGATATACCCTCTGACGTCATCCGACACACCTATACAATGCGGTCAGCTGTTTTTACACGACATTCCCGCCCTTGGCAAGAGCTCAACGGTCAGGTTAGGTGAATTTCTGCCGGAGCCCTCTGACGTCACGGCCACCAAAGGGAAAATAGCATTTGATTTTAAACAGAGCCCTCTGTCTTCATGTGACACACCCCCGCACGTCTTGCTTCTAGGCAAGAGTTCAGTGTCCTTGGCGGGATTTCAAGAACACACCCCTTTTCTGAGTGTGTCTTGTTACTAGGCAAGATTTTCACCCTTGGCATGATTCCTATCCTTGGCAAGAATTCAGACATAATTACTTAGAATATGGTTGGTATAATACACAAGTTTCAATAATATGGGGAGCCCCCTGTTTCTATGCAAATCCCCGCACCCTGGCAAGATTCCAAGCGCATGTTACACCACGCGACACACCCTCACCTTTAAAGGGCAAGTGAACAAGTGGAGCTACCAACCCCTCAAGCCGTCACACCTACGCAATGCGGTTACCGGTTCTATTAAACGGAACACAGTTGCCAGGACTCCAAGACACACCCCTCTGGACTCCAATGACGTCATACGACTTACCCCATTTCAAACGCACAAGTATGTACTTTGCAATCGGAACCCATGGGGGGGGGGGGGTCCCCACTTGTAACGTAATGATAGCTCATACCTTACGTAATTATTGTGCAACACTGTCATGTGGTACTTTTTTCGCCCGAAACTCCCAAAGCGTTTTTTTCATTAACTTAATGGCAGCACACACTTTATGTAAGGTCGGTGCATTTTACGCATGGACGGCGCATCCATCACTGCCAGATAATACGATGTTGAATTTTCGTATTTGAGATAATACGAAAAAGACATTTTCTTTTTCGGCGTTTCATTTTTTCGCTCGAAACACCTTTCATATTTTTTTCTTTTTCTGTAGTTCTTCATCCCGCCAGAACTCGAAAGGTCATTCTCTTCGAATGGTACAGCGTTCCAAGTAAGTTGTCCATGAAACCATTCACAGTATTTTGTATCAGGAACCACATTTTAAAATTAATCTATGGCAGGACAGCTAAGACTCCCCATTTTTTGGTCACTCATTAGAAAGATGCGTTACTCACCCAATTTGATACCCCCGGGAGACATTTGCTCTCAAGATATTAATAACGATAAAACGAAATGTATGATTTCTTTACGTGGGTTATTAGATTTAACACTATCGTGACAATCAGTCCTCCCCCCCCGCTAGTATGCAATACCAGAGGAATAAGGTTGATATTAAATGCAAGTTTAAGACATATTAAGAGCTTTTAAGGAAAATATCCATTTCTTTAAGTACCTGTTAGATTTTTCCCTCTTCCATGGGAAAAAACCTTGATGTCTCCACCCTAACTTTTAAGCTGTAGTTCAACCCACAATGACATTACTTGACTCCCCCTCTCTGACTGTCCCCCGGAAAATATCTCCCCCGTCCGCGGAAAATATCCCCCCAGAATATACCCCCGGGAAAAAAACGCAGAAAATACCCCTCCCCAGAAAATACCTGCTGGAAAATACCCCCTGCGGAAAATACCCCCGTCGGAAAATACCCCCCCCCCCCCGAAAAATACCCCCGTGAAAAATACCCCCTGTAAATACCCTCATGGGAAATACCCCCCCCCCCTCCCGTGGAAAATCAGGCTTTCTAAATTTGAAAATTTTATTTGAGTTTAATTTTTTTATTTCCGTAGGGGAAGGAATTTTGGTACTTGTATATTATGCGCCACTCACTCAAGTTTACGCTGTGTAAAATTTGAGAACACACCGGTTTTTTTTCGTTAGTTTTCGTCGTTACTTTAGAAATAAATTTGGGCTATAGAATTGCAAATTAGGGGGGTGTGCGTAAAGTATAGCGGGTCTGCATGCAAGATGTGCTTGGTAAAATTTTTCTGCTCATTAGATAGATAGATAAATACGTGTATTTTCAAGCCAAATATACGGCCATGAGCAGAGTAAAATAACATAAATGAAGTGTACAAATAACATAAACTTTGATCAGCGAACCACATAAAACACTTAAATGAAACACTACATTAACCTAATAATAGTAATTAATACTTGTAAAGCCGTCATTGAAAAAAAAAACCATTTAACACTTGGAAAAAACACTTAAATGAAAAATTACATTTACCTTATACTGTTTTTTTTAGTTAACAAAATTTACAGATATCTCGCTATTCTTCTGTGATTTTTAACCGGCCATTTACCTAGGAAGAATTGTTTTCTGACTTCAAACTATCCAAATACTATACCCCCCTCCCCCTTAGGTGCAAATATATAGCCCAAATTTGTTTCTAAAGTAACGAAGAAACCAGTTTGTTCTCGAGTTTTACACATCGTAATCAGTGGCGTATAACACACAAGTATCAGATATTTTCATGGAGAGAGAACTTTAACGTAAAGAGCGAGGTCTTGAGGAGGATGAGGCAACCCCTTTCCTGTATGTAATAACTTCAGCTCGTTTATCCTTTTAAAGGATAGCCAAACCTTCTTAAACTTTTGGGTGCCATATGTTTTAACTTAAATTTGATGATGGCTCACCTATATTTTTTTTTCTTCTTCAATTTTTTTTTTAATTTGGCCTCCACTACTGCCAAAAATTGCAGATGTTCATATGGAATCTTTTCAACAAAAATGGATTTGTGTTTTTTTTTCTAAGTTTTTAAGATACTTCTGGTGTGTAAGTTCCTCTTTTTCCCGTTCCTTAGCGCTTTTCAACGGAACTAAAAAGAAAACAAGTAAAAGTTTCAAATATAGAAACCTTATTTTCCGCAGGGGGAAGCTATTTTCCAAGGAGTGGTTATTTTCCGCGGGGGTTACTTTCCTTGGGGGGGGATTTTTCATGGGGAGAAATTTTCCAGGGGAGGGAGATTTTCTGTGTCTGGGTATTTTCCAGGGGGTTAGACATCCCCCCCATTCGCTATATTCATCTCTGTTATTTTACTTTGTTCATGGCCGTATATTTGGCTTTAAAATACACCTAATTATTTGTCTATCTAATATGCAGATTAAATGTATTAAACACATTTTGCATACAGACGCGCTATACTTTACCCCACCCCCTAATGTGCAAATCTATAGCCCAAATTTATTTCTAAAGTAACGAAGAAACTAACGAAAAAACTGGTGTGCTCTCGAATTTTACACAGCGTAAACTTGAGTGAGTGGCGCATAATTCACGAGTACCAAAGTTCCTTGCCCCTACGAAAATTAAAAAGAACAAACTCAAATAAAATTATAAGATTTGGAAAGCCTTATTTTCCACGGGGGGGGGAGGTATTTTCCGGAGGAAGTATTTTCCGGGGAGGTATTTTCCGCGGCGAGGGGGTATTTTCCGGGGGGAGGGGGTATTTTTCGGTGGGCAATAGTCGGGAGGGGAATAAACGCATAGAACCATGTAAAAATATTAAGATATTAAATAAATTAATGTATAGATATTATTAGATTAATTAATCTGATAAGGCATTGCATATAAAAGGAATAAGGAATTCCGCATAAAAGGAATAAACACTTCCCAAAAAGAGTTGATAAGACTCCAACATACTCCAAATACATTATTTACTTAACTATCTCCCCCGCCATCAAAAAGAATAAAACTTAAAATACAAAAAGATAATCCCTAAAACCCTATCAAGGAAATTGAAGCCGAAGTAATAAAAAATTTGATACTCTGACAAAGGGAAATTTAAATCTAAATACAACACTTTAACTTCCGCAAAAAAAAAATAAAAAAATTGAGAAAAGGAGAAAGGAAAAACACAAGTCCTTTCTTTAAGATATTAAAGATTTTTAAAGATATTAATAAATTAAATATATTAGATATTAAGGATTCTAATAGATTAAATAAATAGATTAAATATTAATGTATTAGAGATATTTCCTAGGTATTAATATTAGATATTAAATATTCAAGACATTAAAATTTAAGGCTTAAGCCCTAATTGTGTTAAGCCCTATAGACAAAAACTTCAAAAATAGCAAAACTTTAAACTCTAAATACAAACACTTTATACCCTATCAAAACATAAATCTAACAAAAGAAGTCTTTAATAAAACAGAAAAAAAGAAAAATACACGAAAATCGTCAATAATAAAAATTAAAACGAACCTTAATGTTAAACCATAATATTTGATTCCGGATCTCCTGAATGTCCTGCTAGTTGTGGACTCAGATTTAAGGAAACAGGGCCAGCGGGTTAAGGTTTTGCACAATCAACCCCGTCCATGACTCCAACAAGACTCTAAATATAATTTTTACTTAATAACCTCCACCGCAATAAAAAAAAAGAACAAAACTTAAAAACAAAAACATAATCCCCCCATCCAAATCAAGGTAATTAAAACCGGACGAACAAGTGATTTAATATTTTGAAAAACAAGAAGTTTAAATCTAAATGCAAAACTTTTGAAAGGAAAAAGTTGAAAGGTTAAAAAGTTGAAGTTGAAAGGAAAAAGACAAGTTTTGCCTTTAAGATATTAAAGATATTTAAAGATATTAAGATATTAAATATTTTAGTTATAAAGATATTAATAGATTAAATAAATTAATCAAATATTAAAAAATTATCGTTTTAACTAGATATTAATACTAGATATTAAAGATTTAAGATATTAAAATGTAAGCTCTAAGCATCAATTCAGGAAAGTGAAACCTGAGAAACAAAACATATTATAAATAAATTAATTAAACTTTTTGTAATTATGTGAAAACACAAAAATTAAGCCCTATAGACATAAACTTCAAAAACCAGCAAAACTTTATATCTAAACAAAAAAGACTAACTCCTAGTAGGAGTTGTATGCACTGGACTCCTACGTGGGAGTCTTCTACATAAGAATACAAATCTAACAAATGAAATTTTTAACCAAACACAAAAAAAAACAAGAATGTGCTGCTAGCTGTGCACCCAGATTGGTGGAAGCAGGGCCAGGGCGTGAAGGTTGTACAAAGCTAGCCCCATTTACCCCCTAGTATCAATGCCAGCCCTCTAATATCCTCCCACTAGCAACACATGTGCATATTGATATTTAAATATATTAAAATATTAAATATACTAGATATTAAAGATATTAATGGATTAGATAAACATATTAAATATTAGTAAATTATAGATATTAACTAGATATTAATATTACGTATTAAGGGTTTAAGATATTAAAATTTAATCCCTAGACATCAATTCAAGAAACTGAAATCGGACAAACAAAACATATTATAAATAAATTAAATATACTTTTTATAATAGTGGGAAATACAATTTAAGCTCTATTGGAAAAAAAATTCAAAAACTAGGAAAACTTAAAATCTAAATACAAAACTCTAACTGCCAATTATACCAAATGAAATTTTTCACCAAAACACAAGAAAAATAAACAAAACCGTCAATACTAAAAATTAAAACGAACCTTAATGTGACAACCATAATGTTTGATTCTGGATCTCCTAAATGCACTGCTTGTTGTGCATTCAAATTTATGAAAAGAGGGCCAGTGCGTAAATGTTTACCATAACAAGTCCCGTCCATCCTCTAGCATCAAAACCAAACCGCTAATATCTCCTAACTGGCAACGCAAGTGCATATACGAAGGAATTAAAATCATTAAAATTAAATTACAAAATAAGGTTTTGATAGTTGGTAATTTTTATAAATCTCCGATTGGATCCTTTCGTTCTTTTCTTTGAATCTTTGATGAGCTCTTTTGGATTTAATAAGAAAAAGTTCGTGATAACTTGTAGTGATGGGAGTCTTTAACTTGAATCTGATTGATATGGTGTCCTCTAGAACGGTGGATTTTTTTCAACTATTTTCGCTACATGGACTCTACCAACAGCCTGTATTCCGATATGTTTAACTGATACGATATAATATTAATATTTAGTTAATATCTCTAATTGATTGACATTTAACATATTTATTTAATTATTAATATCTTTAATATCTCGTATGTTTAATATCTTAATATCTTCAAATATCAATATGCACATGCGCTTCTAAAGGGAGGATATTAGGCGGGTTGGCATTGATGCTAGGGGGTATATGGGGCTGGCTGTGTACAACCTTCACGCAATGGCCCTGTTTTCACAAATATGAGTGCACAACTAGCAGCGCATTCCTTTTTTGTGTTTGGCTAAAAAAAAAAATTGCTAGATTCGAGTTTTTATTTAGGAGTTAAAGTTTTTGTATTTAGTTTTATAGTTTTGCTAGTTTTTGCAGTTTATGTTTAAAGGGCTTAAATTCTCTGCTTTCACATAATTACAGAAAGTTCAATTAATTTATTTATAATATGTTTTGTTTGTCAGATTTCACTTTCCTGAATTGATGCTAGAGCTTAAATTTTAATATTCTAAATCTTTAATATCTCATATTAACATATAGTTAATACCTGTAATTTATTTTTATTTAATCTATTTATTTAATCTGTTAGTATCTTTGATATCTAAAATATATAATATCTAAATATATTTTATATCTTAATGACCAAATTAGTCTTTTTACTTTCAACTTTACTTAAATTTTCTTTGAAATTTTTACGCGGAAGTGAAAGTTTTGTATTTAGATTTAAATTTCTTGTTGTCATAGTATTGAATTTCTCGTCAGTCCGGCTTCAATTTCCTTGATTGTGTTTTGGGGATTATGTTTTTACATTTTAAGTTTTGTTGTTTTTTATTGCGGGCGAGGTGATTAAGTAAATATCATATTTGGAGTCTTATCAACTTTTTTTGAAAAGTGTTTAATCCTTCGTACATGCACATGCGTTTCTAGTTGGAGGAAATTAGGGGATTGGGTTTGATAGGAGGTGGACAGAGCTGATATACGCAGAACTTTCATACGGTGGCCTTGTTTTCATAAATCTGAGTTCAAAAATAGCAGCACATTCAGGAGATCTGGAATCAAGTTTAATGGTTTCATATTAAGGTTTATTTTGATTTTTAGTATTTGGGTTTTTTATTTATCTTTCTTTTTTTGTGTTTGGTTAAAAATTTCATTTCTTAAATTTATGTTTTGATGAGTGAGCTAAAGTTTTTGTATTTAGAATCAAAGTTTGCTAGTTTTTGAAGTTTTTATCTATAGGGCTTAAATTCTGTGTTTTTACACCATTACAAAACGTTGAATTAATTTATTTATAATATGTTTTGTTTGTCCGATTTCAGTTTCCTGTTTTGATGTCTAGGGCTTAAATTTGAATATATTCTGTTGATAGAAGAGCTTTAGTAAAGGTTTTATCCTTGTATGGTATACCAGACAAATACATTAAAGTGATTAGTGCTAAGAACGAGAATAACACTGCTGCGGTTAAGGTAGGAAATGAGGTTTGCAACTGGTTTTGTATTAAATCAGGAGTTAAGCAGGGTTGTGTTCTATCCCCCTTTATATGGATTATTTTGACGGACTTTGTTTTAAGGGGCACAGGAAAGGCAATGGGAGACCACGGAATCAAATAGGGAGGAAAACGTCTCCTGGACTTAAATTATGCTGATGATTTAAGCATCCTAGATGAAAGTGTGAGCAAAATGAATGAAGTTTTAGAGGTTTTGCGAGTTCAGGGTGCTAGAATTGGTTTGAAAATTAATGTGGAGAATACTAAGTCACTAAGGCTAGGAATAAGTGAAGATGAAAAGGTGACGTTGAGTAAAGAAAAGATTGATCAGGTGGGCAGCTTCACTTACCTTGGTATTATTATTAGTAAAGACGGTGGGAGCAGTGAAGATGTTAAAAGTAGAATAGTCAAGGCTCAGGGTGTTTTTTTCACAGTTAAAAAAAAGTTTGGAAGAATAGGAAGATAAATCTACAAACCAAGATTAGAATATTAGAAGCTACAGTGATGACGGTTGTTAGATATGGCTCTGAAGCAAGGACGCTCCGAAAAGCGGATGAAGATTTGCTAGATGTTTTCCAGAGAACTTGCTTAAGGATTGTTTTGGGTACCCGGCTGACTGGCCGTATTTCAAACAATAGGCTATACGAAAAATATGGTTCAATACCGCTCTCTAGGGCTACAATGAAAGAAATGTTGAGGTGGCTAGGGCAAGTTGTGCGTATGAAGGATGAGAAATTGCCGAAGATTGTTCTTTTCGGCCAACCGTCTAGGGTTAAACGAAAAGCAGGTCGGCCCCGTCTGGGGTGGGAGGACGTCATAAGGATAGATTTAAAGGAAATGGGAACTTCGTGGGCGGGTGTAAAAAGAAAGACTTTGTACAGATTGGGGTGGAGGAGGAGCGTGCGTAGCTGTGTTGGCCTCGGGCGGCTTGGTGCTGCGGTGAGTTGTTAGTAGTAGTAGTAGTAGTAGCATTAATATCTTTGATATTTAGTATATTTAATATCTTAATATCTTTAAATATCAATATGCAAATGCGTTGCTAGTGGGAGGATATTAGGGGGGTTGGCATTGATGCTAGGGGTGCAGTGGGCTGGCTGTGCATAACCTTCAAGCGGTGGTCCTGTTTTCACAAATCTGAGTGCACAACTAGCAGCGCATTCTTGAGTAGGGAAAGAGGTACCATTTTGCTCACGGGTATAGCAATCTCCATGTTATTTGCATGCCCCTATAGGAATTCCCTTCCATGCTATTCTATAGCGCTATGTCCCTTCCATTGTTATTCTATGGGACCTCTACACGTGATTAAGCACGTTATGAAACTATGTGCTATTTGCTTATGTCCCGTTGGTACTTTCCAAACGAGCGGGGATTCTCCGCCAGTTCCTAAACATTGCCAAAAAGATAACAGTATAAACGGGGATTCCCCGCACAAATTTTTTTCAACTCCAAGTTGTTCAACCAGACTGGTTTTTTGAAAGCATAGTGTGTACATGTGTGTAGGCTTTGTTATTAAAAACTTGGACACTACAATCAGAATTGTTTGATTGACATTTAAAAAGGGGTAATGAGATTTGCGAATTGGAGTGTAGGGTTTTGGAGGGAAAACCAAAAATGCTCAGAATCGAAAATAAATGGGATCTGCCTCAAGGGGAAGGCTCAGAGGCCCTTCGTTCCCCCATTTCTGAGGGCAGGGGAGGAGGGGGGGTCAATTTTAGAGGGAAAATCAAAAATGCTCATAATCGAAAATAAAGGGTTATCTGCCTCACGGGCAAGGCTCAGCGGCCCCTCCTTCCTCCATTTCTGAGGGCGGGGGAGGGGGGGGTCAATTTTGGAGGTAAAACCAAAAATAATCAGAATCTAAAATAATTGGGATCGGCATCAAGGGCATGGCTCAGTGACCCTTCCTTCCCCCATTTCTGAGGGCTAGGGAGGGGGGGGGTCAATTTTGTAGGGAAAACTAAAAATCCTCAGAAAGTTCATTTTGAATTTCTTTCATTGAAATGCAAGAGTTGGAATATTTCAGTAGTTTTTTGTTGTGCTTTACCTTGTCACAGTTACATTCTGTTGATTTTCATAGTTAATTTTTTATTTCTTTCATTGAAATGCAAGAGTTGGAATATTTTATTAGTGTTTTGTTGTGCTTTACCTTGTCAAAGTTTCATTCTCTTGATTTTTCGAAGTTCATTTTGAATTTCTGTCGTGAAATGCAAGAGTTGGAATATTTCAGTAGTGTTTTGTTGTGCTTTACCTTGTCACAGTTAAATTCTATTGATTTTCATAGTTCATTTTGAATTTATTTAATTGAAATGCAAGAGTTGGAATATTTCAGTAGTGTTTTGTTGTGCTTTACCTTGTCACAGCTACATTCTCATGATTTTTCAAAGTTCATTTTGAATTTCTGTCGTGAAATGCAAGAGTTGGAATATTTCAGTGGTGTCTTGTCGTGGTTTACCTTGTGACAGCTACATTCTTATGATTTTTCAAAGTTCATTTTGAATTTCTGTCATGAAATGCAAGAGTTGGAATATTTCAGTAGTGACTTGTTGTGCTTTACCTTGTCACAGTTACATTCTCTTAATTTTTCAAAGTTCATTTTGAGTTTCTTTCGTGAAATGCAAGAATTGGAATATTTCAGTAGTGTCTTGTCGTGGTTTACACGACACAGCTACATTCTCATGATTTTTCAAAGTTCATTTTGGATTTCTTTCGTTGAAATGCAAGAGTTGGAGTATTTCAGTAGTGACTTGTTGTGCTTTACCTTGTCACAGTTACATTCTCTTGACTTTTCGAAGTTCATTTTGAATTTCTGTCGTGAAATGCAAGAGTTGGAATATTTCAGTAGTGTTTTGTTGTGCTTTACCTTGTCACAGTTACATTGTGTTGATTTTCATAGTTCGTTTTGAATTTCTTTCATGGAAATGCAAGAGTTGGAATATTTCAGTAGTGTTTTGTTGTGCTTTACCTTGTCAAAGTTACATTCTATTAATTTTTCAAAGTTCATTTTGAATTTCTTTCATTGAAATGCAAGAGTTGCTATATTTCAGTAGTGTCTTGTCGTGGTTTTCCTTGTCACAGCTACATTCTCATGATTTTTCAAAGTTCATTTTGAATTTCTGTCGTGAAATGCAAGAGCTGGAATATTTCAGTAGTGATTTGTTGTGCTTTACCTTGTCACAGTTACATTCTCTTGATTTTTCGAAGTTCATTTTGAATTTCTGTCGTGAAATGCAAGAGTTGGATTATTTCAGTAGTGTTTTGTTGTGCTTTACCTTGTCACAGTTACATTCTGTTGATTTTCATAGTTCATTTTGAATTTCTTTCATTGAAATGCAAGAGTTGGAATATGTCAGTAGTGTTTTGTTGTGCTTTACCTTGTCACAGTTACACTCTCTTAATTTTTCAAAGTTCATTTTGAATTTCTTTCGTGAAGTGCAAGAATTGGAATATTTCAGTAGCGTCTTGTTGTGGTTTATCTTGTCAAAGCTACATTCTCCTGATTTTTCAAAGTTAATTTTGGATTTCTTTCGTTGAAATGCAAGAGTTGGAATATTTCAGTAGTGACTTGTTGTGCTTTACCTTGTCACAGTTACATTTTCTTGATTTTTCCAAGTTCATTTTGAATTTCTGTCGTGAAATGCAAGAGTTGGAATATTTCAGTAGTATTTTGTTGTGCTTTACCTTGTCACAGTTACATTCTGTTGATTTTCATAGTTCATTTTGAATTTCATTCATTGAAATACAAGAGTTCGAATATTTCAGTAGTGTTTTGTTGTGCTTTACCTTGTCACAGTTACATTCTCTTAATTTTTCAAAGTTCTTTTTGAATTTCTTTCAAGAAATGCAAGAATTGGAATATTTCAGTAGTGTCTTGTCGAGGTTTACCTTGTCACAGCTACATTCTCATGATTTTTCAAAGTTCATTTTGAATTTCTGTCGTGAAATGCAAGAGTTGGAATATTTCAGTAGTGACTTGTTGTGCTTTACCTTGTCACAGTTACATTCTCTTGATTTTTCGAAGTTCATTTTGAATTTTTGTCGTGAAATGCAAGAGTTGGAAAATTAGGGTCTTAGTCCACCAGCCTGAATGGTGGAAATCCATTAGCTCAGTATTGGGGTCTCAGTCCACCAGCCTGAACGGTGGAAATTCACTAGCTCAGAATTGGGGTCTTAGTCCACCAGCCTGAATGGTTGAAATTCACTAGCTCAGAATTTGGGTCTTAGTCAGTGTTCAGATTGGAGTGTTGGGGTCCGACTATCTGGGCTTTATTTGTCAAGGCCTGAATGCTAAGCGACGGATATGAGCTTGATTGGGACCCCATTGTGAAAATGGAAAACAAAAATAAAAATATATTGTTGGTATGTGTGTAGAGCAAGGCATGGTTACCGCTAGGGCAACAGTCTAACCGTTGACGGTTTTAGGTATCCGTGAATAGGTTCTAAGGCTAGAGTGGAAGTTGGGACAAATTTTTGGAGGTGCCCACCTCACCTGCCTAGAGTCTCAGGCAAGTGACCCTAAATTTGAAAAAGTGGAAATTGGCTCAGATTTTTGTAAACTGAGCTGAGACAATGAATAGATACTATTGGGAAAGTGATTGGAGACGCTGGGCATCCGTGAACAAGTGCTAAATTGAGAGAGGAATTTGGGACAATATTTGGGGGCGCCCACCCGCCCAGAGTATCTGGCAGGTGACCCAAAAATTTAAAAAACACACAGAGACGACAGACACACATTGAAATGCAAGAGTTGGAATATTTTAGTAGTGTTTTGTTGTGCTTTACCTTGTCGCAGTTACATTCTCTTGATTTTTCGAAGTTCATTTTGAATTTCTGTCGTGAAATGCAAGAGTTTGAATATTTCAGTAGTGTTTTGTTGTGCTTTACCTTGTCACAGTTACATTCTGTTGATTTTCATAGTTCATTTTGAATTTCTTTCATTGAAATGCAAGAGTTGGAATATTTCAGTAGTGTTTTGTTCTGCTTTAGCTTGTCACAGCTACATTCTCATGATTTTTCAAAGTTCATTTTGAATTTCTGTCGTGAAATGCAAGAGATGGAATATTTAAATAGTGACTTGTTGTGCTTTACTTTGTCACAGTTACATTCTCTTGATTTTTCGAAGTTCATTTTGAATTTCTGTCGTGAAATGCAAGAGTTGGAATATTTCAGTAGTGTTTTGTTGTGCTTTACCTTGTCACAGTTACATTCTGTTGATTTTCTGAGTTCATTTTGAATTTCTTTCATTGAAATGCAAGAGTTGGAATATTTCTGTAGTGTTTTGTTGTTCTTTACCTTGTCACAGTTACATTCTCTTAATTTTTCAAAGTTTATTTTGAATTTCTTTCGTGAAATGCAAGAATTGGAATATTTCAATAGTGTATTGTCGTGTTTTACCTTGTCACAGCTACATTCTCATGATTTTTCAAAGTTCATTTTGGATTTCATTCGTTGAAATGCAAGAGTTGGAATATTTCAGTAGTGACTTTTTGTGCTTTACCTTGTCACAGTTACATTCTCTTGATTTTTCTAAGTTCATTTTGAATTTCTGTCGTGAAATGCAAGAGTTGGAATATTTCAGTAGTGTTTTGTTGTGCTTTACCTTGTCACAGTTACATTCTGTTGATTTTCATAGTTCATTTTGAATTTCTTTCATTGAAATGCAAGAGTTGGAATATTTCAGTAGTGTTTTGTTGTGCTTTACCTTGTCACAGTTACATTCTCTTAATTTTTCAAAGTTCATTTTGAATTTCTTTCGTGAAATGCAAGAATTGGAATATTTCAGTAGTGTCTTGTCGTGGTTTACCTTGTCACAGCTACATTCTCATGATTTTTCAAAGTTCATTTTGAATTTCTGTCGTGAAATGCAAGAGTTGGAATATTTCAGTAGTGACTTGTTATGCTTTACCTTGTCACAGTTACATTCTCTTGATTTTTCGAAGTTCACTTTGAATTTTTGTCGTGAAATGCAAGAGTTGGAAAATTGGGGTCTTAGTCCACCAGCCTGAATGGTGGAAATCCACTAGCTCAGTATTGGGGTGTTAGTCCACCAGCCTGAATGGTGGAAATTCACTAGCTCAGAATTGGGGTCTTAGTCCACCAGCCTGAATGGTTGAAATTCACTAGCTCAGAATTGGGGTCTTAGTGTTCAGATTGGAGCGTTGGGGTCCGACTATATGGGCTTTATTTGTCAAGGTCTGAATGCTAAGCGATGGACATGAGCTTGATTGGGACCCCATTGTGAAAATGGAAAACAAAAAACAAAAATATATTGTTGGTATGTGTGTAGAGCATGGCACGGTTACCGCTAGGGCAACAGTCTAACTGTTGACGGTTTTAGGTATCCGTGAATAAGTTCTAAGGCGAGAGTGGAAGTTGGGACAAATTTTTGGAGGTGCCCACCTCACCAGCCCAGAGTCTCAGGCAAGTGACCCTAAATTTGGAAAAGTGGAAATTGGCTCAGATTTTCTAAACTGAGCTGAGACAATGAATAGATACTATTGGGAAAGTGATTGGAGACGCTGGGCATCCGTGAACAAGTGCTAAATTGAGAGAGGAATTTGGGACAATATTTGGGGGCGCCCACCCACCCAGAGTCTGCGGCAGGTGACCCAAAAATTTAAAAAACAACACAGAGACGACAGACACAAAGAGACGAATAACACACAGAGAGGACAAACACACAGAAACGAAACATAGAGACGACACTTGCACAGAGACGATACACACACAGAGTCAACTCACACAGAGAGACGACATACTCAAAGTGACGACTTACACATAGAGACGACACACACACACACACTCACACACACACACACACACACACACACACACACACACACAGAGAGAGAACACAAACACACAGAGACGAGACACATAGAGAGACGACACACACACACACACACTCAATGTGTGTGTGTCATCTCTGTGGGTGTGTCGTCTCTGTTTTTTTGTCTTCTCTGTATGTTTATCGTCTCTGTGTGTGTGTCGTCTTCTCTGTGTTTGTTGCCTTTGTGTGTGTGTGTGTGTGTGTGTGTGTGTGTGTGTGTGTGTGTGTGTGTGTGTGTGTGTGTGTGTGTGTGTGTGTGTGTGTGTGTGTGTGTGTGTGTGTGTGTGTGTGTGTGTGTGTGTGTGTGTGTGTGTGTGTGTGTGTGTGTGTGTGTGTGTGTGTGTGTGTGTGTGTGTGTGTGTGTGTGTGTGTGTGTGTGTGTGTGTGTGTGTGTGTGTGTGTGTGTGTGTGTGTGTGTGTGTGTGTGTGTGTGTGTGTGTGTGTGTGTGTGTGTGTGTGTGTGTGTGTGTGTGTGTGTGTGTGTGTGTGTGTGTGTGTGTGTGTGTGTGTGTGTGTGTGTGTGTGTGTGTGTGTGTGTGTGTGTGTGTGTGTGTGTGTGAGTATGTCGTCTCTCTGTGTGCGTTGACTCTGTGTGTGTGTACCGTCTCTGTGCATGTGTCGTCTCTATGTGTCGTTTCTGTGTGTTTGTCGTCTCTGTGTGTGTTTCGTCTCTCTGTGTGTGTCGTCTCTGTGTGTTTTTTAAATTTTTGGGTCACCTGCAGGAGACTCTGGGCGGGTGGGCGCCCCCAAATATTGTCCCAAATTCCTCTCTCAATTTAGCACTTGTTCATGGATGCCCACTATCTCCAGTCACTTTCCAAATAGTATCTATTCATTCTCTCAGCTCAGTTTAGAAAATCTGAGCCAATTTCCACTTTTTCAAATTTAGGGTCACTTGCCTGAGACTCTGGGTAGGTGAGGTGGGCACCTCCAAAAATTTGTCCCAACTTCCACTCTTGCCTTAGAACTTATTCACGGATACCTAAAACCGTCAACAGTTAGACTGTTGCCCTAGCGGTAACCATGCCATGCTCTACACACATACCAACAATATACTTTTGATTTTGGTTTCCATTTTCACAATGGGGTCCCAATCGAGCTCATGTCCATCGCTTAGCATTCAGGCCTTGACAAATAAAGCCAAGATATTCGGACCCCAACGCTCCAATCTGAACACTGACTAAGACCCCAATTCTGAGCTAGTGAATTTCCATAATTCAGGCTGGTGGACTAAGACCCCAATTCTGAGCTAGTGAATTTCCACCATTCAGGCTGGTGGACTGAGACCCCAATACTGAGCTAGTGGATTTCCACCATTCAGGCTGGTGGACTAAGACCCCAATTTTCCAACTCATGCATTTCACGACACAAATTCAAAATAAACTTCGAAAAATCAAGAGAATGTAACTGTGACAAGGTAAAGCACAACAAGTCACTACTGAAATATTCCAACTCTTGCATTTCACGACAGAAATTCAAAATGAACTTAGAAAAATCATGAGAATGTAGCTGTGACAAGGTAAAGCATGACAAGACACTACTGAAATATTACAAGTCTTGCATTTCACGAAAGAAATTCAAAAATGAACTTTGAAAAATTAAAAGAATGTAACTGTGACAAGGTAAAGCACAAAAAGACACTACTGAAATATTCCAACTCTTGCATTTCAATGAAATAAATTCAAAATGAGCTATTAAAATCAATAGAATGTAACTGTGACAAGGTAAAGCACAACAAAACACTACTGAAATATTCTAACTCTTGCATTTCACGACAGAAATTCAAAATGAACTTTGAAAAATCAAGAGAATGTAACTGTGACAAGGTAAAGCACAACAAGTTACTACTGAAATATTCCAACTCTTGCATTTCAACGAAATAAATTCAAAGTGAAATTTGAAAAATCATGAGAATGTAGCTGTGACAAGGTAAACCACGACAAGACACTAATGAAATATTCCAATTCTTGCATTTCGCGAAAGAAATTCAAAATTAACTTTGAAAAATTAAGAGAATGTAACTGTGACAAGGTAAAGCACAACAAAACACTACTGAAATATTTCAACTCTTGCATTTCAATGAAAGAAATTCAAAATGAACTATGAAAATCAACAGAATGTAACTGTGACAAGGTAAAGCACAACAAAACACTACTGAAATATTCCAACTCTTGTATTTCACGGAAGAAATTCAAAATGAACTTCGAAAAATCAAGAGAATGTAACTGCGACAAGGTAAAGCACAACAAAACACTACTAAAATATTCCAACTCTTGCATTTCAATGAAAGAAATTCAAAATGAACTATGAAAATCAACAGAATGTAACTGTGACAAGGTAAAGCACAACAAAACACTACTGAAATATTCCAACTCTTGCATTTCAATGTGTTTTTGTCGTCTCTGTGTGTTTTTTAAATTTTTGGGTCACCTGCCGGAGACTCTGGGCGGGTGGGCGCCCCAAAATATTGTCCCAAATTCCTCTCTCAATTTAGCACTTGTTCACGGATGCCCAGCGTCACCAATCACTTTCCCAATAGTATCTATTCATTGTTTCAGCTCAGTTTAGAAAATCCGAGCCAATTTCCACTTTTTCAAATTTGGGGTCACTTGCTTGAGACACTGGGCAGGTGAGGTGGGCACCTCCAAAAATTTGTCCCAACTTCCACTCTAGCCTTAGAACTTATTCACGGATACCTAAAACCGTCAACGGTTAGACTGTTGCCCTAGCGGTAACCATGCCATGCTCTACACACATACCGACAATATATTTTTGTTTTTTGTTTTCCATTTTCACAATGGGGTCCCAATCGAGCTCATGTCCATCGCTTAGCATTCAGGCCTTGACAAATAAAGCCCAGATATTCGGACCCCAACGCTCCAATCTGAACACTGACTAAGACCCAAATTCTGAGCTAGTGAATTTCAACTATTCAGGCTGGTGGACTAAGACCTAAATACTGAGCTAGTGGATTTCCGCCATTCAGGCTGGTGGACTAAGACCCCAATTTTCCAACTCTTGCATTTCACGACAGAAATTCAAAATGAACTTCGAAAAATCAAGAGAATGTAACTGTGACAAGGTAAACCACGACAAGACACTACTGAAATATTCCAATTCTTGCATTTTACGACAGAAATTCAAAATGAACTTTGAAAATCAACAGAATGTAACTGTGACAAGGTAAAGCACAACAAAACACTACTGAAATATTCCAACTCTTGTATTTCAAGACAGAAATTCAAAATGAACTTCGAAAAATCAATAGAATGTAACTGTGACAAGGTAAAGCACAACAATTCACTACTGAAATATTCCAACTCTTGCATTTCAACGAAAGAAATCCAAAACGAACTTTGAAAAATCATGAGAATGTAGCTGTGACAAGGTAAACCACGACAAGACACTAATGAAATATTCCAATTCTTGCATTTCACGAAAGAAATTCAAAATGAACTTAGAAAAATCAAGAGAATTTAACTGTGACAAGGTAAAGCACAGCAAACACTACTGAAATATTCCAACTCTTGCATTTCAATGAAAGAAATTCAAAATGAACTATGAAAATCAACAGAATGTAACTGTGACAAGGTAAAGCACAACAAAACACTACTGAAATATTCCAACTCTTGCATTTCACGACAGAAATTCAAAATGAACTTCGAAAAATCAAGAGAATGTAACTGTGACAAGGTAAAGCACAACAAGTTACTACTGAAATATTCCAACTCTTGCATTTCAACGAAAGAAATCCAAAGTGAACTTTGAAAAATCATGAGAATGTAGCTGTGACAAGGTAAACCACCACAAGACACTAATGAAATATTCCAATTATTGCATTTCACGAAAGAAATTCAAAATGAACTTTGAAAAATTAAGAGAATGTAACTGTGACAAGGTAAAGCACAACAAAACACTACTGAAATATTTCAACTCTTGCATTTCAATGAAAGAAATTCAAAATGAACTATGAAAATCAACAGAATGTAACTGTGATAAGGTAAAGCACAACAAAACACTACTGAAATTTTCCAACTCTTGCATTTCACGGAAGAAATTCAAAATGAACTTCGAAAAATCAAGAGAATGTAACTGCGACAAGGTAAAGCACAGCAAAACACTACTGAAATATTCCAACTCTTGCATTTCAATGAAAAAAATTCAAAATGAACTATGAAAATCAACAGAATGTAACTGTGACAAGGTAAAGCACAACAAAACACTACTGAAATATTCCAACTCTTGCATTTCAATGTGTTTTTGTCGTCTCTGTGTGTTTTTTAAATTTTTGGGTCACCTGCCGGAGACTCTGGGCAGGTGGGCACCCCAAAATATTGTCCCAAATTCCTCTTTCAATTTAGCACTTGTTCACGGATGCCCAGCGTCACCAATCACTTTCCCAATAGTATCTATTCATTGTCTCAGCTCAGTTTAAAAAATACGAGCCAATTTCCAATTTTTTCAAATTTGTGGTCACTTGCCTGAGACACTGGGCATGTGAGGTGGGCACCTCCAAAAATTTGTCCCAACTTCCGCTCTAGCCTTAGAACTTATTCACGGATACCTAAAACCGTCAACGGTTAGACTGTAGCCCTAGCGGTAACCATGCCATGCTCTACACACATACCAACAATATATTTTTGTTTTTTGTTTTCCATTTTCACAATGGGGTCCCAATCGAGTTCATGTCCATCGCTTAGCATTCAGGCCTTGACAAATAAAGCCCAGATATTCGGACCCCAACGCTCCAATCTGAACACTGACTAAGACCCCAATTCTGAGCTAGTGAATTTCAACTATTCAGGCTGGTGGACTAAGACCTAAATACTGAGCTAGTGGATTTCCACCATTCAGGCTGGTGGACTAAGACCCCAATTTTCCAACTCTTGCATTTCACGACAGAAATTCAAAATGAACTTCGAAAAATCAAGAGAATGTAACTGTGACAAGGTAAAGCACAACAAGTCACTACTGAAATATTCCAACTCTTGCATTTCACGACAGAAATTCAAAATGAACTATAAAAATCAAGAGAATGTAACTGTGATAAGGTAAAGCACAAAAAAACACTACTGAAATATTCCAACTCTTGCATTTCACGACAGAAATTCAAAATGAACTTCGAAAAATCAAGAGAATTTAGCTGTGACAAGGTAAAGCACAACAAGTCACTACTGAAATATTCCAACTCTTGCATTTCAACGAAAGAAATCCAAAACGAACTTTGAAAAATCATGAGAATGTAGCTGTGACAAGGTAAACCACGACAAGACACTACTGAAATATTCCAATTCTTGCATTTCACGAAAGAAATTCAAAATGAACTTTGAAAAATTAAGAGAATCTAACTGTGACAAGGTAAAGTACAACAAAACACTACTGAAATATTCCAACTCTTGCATTTCAATGAAAGAAATTCAAAATGAACTATGAAAATCAACAGAATGTAACTGTGACAAGGTAAAGCACAACAAAACACTACTGAAATATTCCAACTCGTGCATTTCACGACAGACAATCAAAATGAACTTCGAAAAATCAATAGAATGTAACTGTGACAAGGTAAAGCACAACAAGTAACTACTGAAATATTCCAACTCTTGCATTTCACGACAGAAATTTAAAATGAACTTTGAAAAATCATGAGAATGTAGATGTGACAAGGTAAACCACGACAAAACACTACTGAAATATTCCAACTCTTGCATTTCAACGAAAGAAATTCAAAATGAACTTTGAAAAATTAAGAGAATGTAACTGTGACAAGTTAAACCGCAGCAAAACGCTACTGGAATATTCCAACTCTTGCATTTCAATGAAAGAAATTCAAAATGAACTTAAAAATCAACAGAATGTAACTGTGACAAGGTAAAGTACAACCAAACACTACTGAAATATTCCAACTGTTGCATTTCACGACAGAAATTCAAAATGAACTTCGAAAAATCAAGAGAATGTAACTGTGACAAGGTAAAGCATAACAAGTCACTACTGAAATATTCCAACTCTTGCATTTCAACGAAAGAAATCTAAAATGAACTTTGAAAAATCATGAGAATGTAGCTTTGACAAGGTAAACCACGACAAGACACTACTGAAATATTCCAATTCTTGCATTTCACGAAAGAAATTCAAAATGAACTTTGAAAAATTAAGAGAATGTAACTGTGACAAGGTAAAGCACAACAAGTCACTACTGAAATATTCCAACTCTTGCATTTCACGACAGAAATTCAAAATGAACTTTGAAAAATCATGAGAATGTAGCTGTGACAAGGTAAACCACGACAAGACACTACTGAAATATTCCAACTCTTGCATTTCACGACAGAAATTCAAAATGAACTTTGAAAAATCATGAGAATGTAGCTGTGACAAGGTAAACCACAACAAAACACTACAGAAATATTCCAAATCTTGCATTTCAATGAAAGAAATTCAAAATGAACTATGAAAATCAACAGAATGTAACTGTGACAAGGTAAAGCACAACAAAACACTACTGAAATATTCCAACTCTTGCATTTCACGACAGAAATTCAAAATGAACTTAGAAAAATCAATAGAATGTATCTGTGACAAGGTAAAGCACAACAAAACACTACTGAAAGATTCCAATTCTTGCATTTCAATGAAAGAAATTCAAAATGAACTATGAAAATCAACAGAATGTAACTGTGACAAGGTAAAGCACAACAAAACACTACTGAAATATTCCAACTCTTGCATTTCAACGAAAGAAATTCAAAATGAACTTTCTGAGTATTTTTAGTTTTCCCTCCAAAATTTATCCCCCCCCCCTCCCCAGCCCTCAGAAATGGAGGAACGAAGGGCCTCTGAGCCTTCCCCTTGAGGCAGATCCCATTTATTTTCGATTCTGAACATTTTTGATTTTCCCTCCAAAATTGACCCTCCCTCCCCTGCCCTCAGAAATGGAGGAAGGAGGGGCCTCTGAGTTTTGCCCTTGAGGCAGATCACGCTTTATTTTCGATTCTGAGCATTTTTGATTTTCCCTCCCAAATTGACCCCCCCCGCCCCGGCCCTCACAAATGCGGGAACGAAGGGCCTCTGAACCTTCCCCTTGAGGCAGATCCCATTTCGTTTCGATTCTGAGCATTTTTTTTTTTCCCTCCAAAATTGACCCCCCCCCCCCTCCCCTGCCCTCAAAAATGGAGGAAGGAGGGGCCTCTGAGCCTTGCCCTTGAGGCAGATCACGCTTTATTTTCGATTCTGAGCATTTTTTATTTTCCCGCCAAAATTGACCCCCCCCTCCTCCCCTGCCCTCAGAAATGGGGGAACGAAGGGCCTCTGAGCCTTCCCCTTGAGGCAGATCCCATTTTTTTTCGATTCTGAGCATTTTTGGTTTTCCCTCCAAAACCCTACACTCCAATTCGCAAATCTCATTACCCCTTTTTAAATGTCAATCAAACAATTCTGATTGTAGTGTCCAAGTTTTTAATAACAAAGCCTACACACATGTACACACTATGCTTTCAAAAAACCAGTCTGGTTGAAAAACTTGGAGTTGAAACAAATTTGTGCGGGGAATCCCCGTTCATACTGTTATCTTTTTTGCAATGTTTAGGAACAGGAGGGGAATTCCCACTTGTTTGGAATGGTACCAACGGGGCATAAGCAAATAGCACGTAGTTTCATAACGTGTTTAATCACGTGTAGAGGTCCCATAGAATAACAATGGAAGGGACATAGCGCTATAGAATAGCATGGAAGGGAATTCCTATAGGGGCATGCAAATAACATGGAGATTGCTATACCCGTGAGCAAAATGGTACCTCTTTCCCTACTTTCTTGTTTTTTTTGTATTTGGTTAAAATATTCATTTGTTAGATTTGTGTTTTTACCTAGGAGTTAAAAGTTTTTTGTATTTAGATTTAAGGTTTTGCTAGTATTTGAAGTTGATGTCTATAGGGCTTAAATTGTTTGTTTTCAAACAATTCCAAAAAGTTTAATAAATTTATTGATAATATGTTTTGTTTGTCAAGTTTCACTTTCCTGAGAAGATGCTTTAGGTCTTAAGTTTTAATATCTTAAATCTTTAATATAAAATATTAATATCTAGTTAAAACCTGTAATTTTTTAAATTGTTTAATCAATTTATTTAATTTATTAATATTTTTATATCTAATATGTTTTATATCTTAATATCTTTAAATATATTTAATATCTTAAAGACATAACTTGTCTTTCTCCTTTCGACTATTTTAAATTTTCTTTCAAAGTTTTATGCGGAAGTAAAGATTTGCATTAAATTTAAATCTTCTGTTTTCAGAATATCAGATTTTTTGTTTGTCCGGTTTTAATTTCCTTGATTGGGATTTGAGGATTATGTTTTTGCATTTTAAGTTTTGTTCTTTTTTGATTGCAGGTGAGGTGATTAATTACATTTGGAGTCTATTTGGAGTCTTATCAACTCTTTTTGGAAAGTGTTTAAGCTATCACACTATTGTGTCATAGCTTATAAAGCTGAATCCCTTGAGTTATTAAGACCGATATTTCAACCCCTCTACTTGATGTCGCAAGATATGAAGTGTAAAGTTTCAGGTCACAAGCATGAAACAAATAACCCAAATGTCTCAGGCTCATATGAAGGGAGATGGTGATAGATACGACCCAAGACTGCAAACAAAAAAACCTACTAGAGTGGAGAATCTAGTAAAAAGCTTTAGAAGTCCAAGCTAAGCTCTTCAAATCTAAGCAGTTGTCATTTGCAATTATGGATTCTGATGAAGAAATTCAGAACATTTTCAGAAAACATAGATGGTCTCATTGAATGAAAACATGGTCAATCCCTCAGTAGGTATTTAGCGAAACCGAAAAAAGTGGAGCGGATTTTCAATAACATTCCAGAAGGGTGCTATGTAGAAAATGGGGGGGGGGGGAGAGCAACAATTTTTTAAAGCGTTGCGCGAAAAAGTCAATTAAAACGAAGCTTAGCAGATACTGTAGATGCATAGGAAGCTGATATGTGGCGTTTGATGACTTCTGTTAGGAGATGACGAGTATGAGAAATGGTATTTTCAATTTGAATACCAAGATAAACGATTTGGTCAGATTTACAAATCTCTAAATTCCCAAGTTCAACTTCATGAGGAAGTGGGCCTTTCCACTTAAAAACCACGATGTCGGACGTAGCAGCATTAAATTCCAGATCAGATTTTAAATATTCTGCTAGCAGTTTTTGGAAAGTTTCAGAGGTTTTGTCCAAAGTTCGGCTAATGTTAAAAATATCATCAGCATATGCGACTAAGGAAATATTGAGGCCAGAGAGAACGCAAATTTGTCAGGCTCTTTTTGATATTTGTGTTAAAGTTTTGGGTCTGGTGGAGAGAATTCGGCCTCATAGAAAGAATTCCATTCAAACAAAGGAACATCAGCAGCAGAAATGGAGGTTTTGGGGATCCTTGGACGGATAGTGGACCAAAGGAAACATTTTTGAATTTTTGCCCTGACAGTTCTGTGATTTTCTTGCAGTGGCTATGAAGTTCCTTGGTATTTTTTTCTTTGTTGCGATGTGGATGCAATTAACAGGACCGGATATCTTGATCCCATAAACAAGTCGTATATACAAGGATGAAAATTGGTTAGCAAGTCTTTCATTTTCCTGAAGGAACATTTAACATTCCACACCCGTTATTGATTTCAATCATCACCTCTGTGAAACTCTTTGTTTTCTTTCTGCTATATGAGCGTTGGGATTGAAGAGGTTTTCATTCAAGATAAGTTTTAATCAACTTATTAACACCGGCGTGTTAATAAGTTGAGTGGAAGCAGTCAGTCTGAATGTTCATGGAGTTTATGTTCATAAACGTTCATTGAAAGTTCATGGAGGCACAGGCAGAAATGAGGTCTAATGCTTTTAATGTTTGGAGCAAGACTAAAAAAACTAAGTTTGTCTAGACAAAAACAACGCTTGACTATATTTAATTACAAGACTCTTTGCAGAAAGCGTGAAAACGTTGTTATTGTATTTGCTGAAGCTTTAAACACTTGTAAATATGTGAATTTTCTATGTTAGAAAGTCGAGTTTACTACTTTTAAGTAAAAGTTCCATGTTTATAGACTGATAAAAATGTGTTTTTAGCATTGTTGTTTAGACACATATTCAAAGGAATTTACTTTCAAAAAATCCACTTGAAAACAAAAATTACATTGAAAAAATTACTAATTAAACCTTAGTTTGGATAGCAACGTAACTTCCTCGTTTCGGCTTGTCAAAGTTTACTGTCTTCGGTCAGGACCCAGCCTAAATCGGTTTCACTTTAATAACGGAACAATCCGTTTTAACGCACAAGATATAGCTAAAGAGTCGGAATATGTTTATTTAATACTATCTGATCATTTTTCGTCCTTTATGGCTTCTTTCAAACTACACCATTAAACCTTTCATACTAGTATAACTTAAGACTTTGTGTTACGTTATGTAGTCTTCCGGGGTAAATTTTGTCCGTAACGTAGGCTGCTTAAGTAGCCTCAAGCCAAGGGCGTATCCATGGGGAATTTGAATTCCCCTAGGTTTAGGGGTTGGAATTCCGCTAAAAATGTTTGTCCGACTTATTAGGGACATTTTCAGAATTGTATAATGCAGATAAGCTGACGTCACAAAATTCGGATTTAAATCTTGGATATTCTCGTGAGACTCGCCCCTTATTCAAAGATAAGTTTTTACTATTTTTATTGAGTTTTAATGATCATGTTTTTCAAACAATTTGATGTTAGTTTCAAAATTCAAGAACTTTCCTCTTTGGCCCGTTAGAATAACTAACACTGCTTGAAATTCACGCGGCAAATATGTTTATATAGTATTCTTTTATCGAACCCATGACGAATTCCGGCTTGCTGATGCAATTTCCAAATTTCTATAGAAATGTTATCACAAATGTATACAGACTGAGACCAGGCAATGTTGCGGTGGATCCATCTGAATCGCGTCCGTGGGTTGCTCCGGTTATTACGTAGTTTTGCTAGGAATGGGCTCAAGGCTAAAACTAAGTTAGCCACTAGTGGAATTTTTGTTGCCGAGTCTTTGGCTGAGTAGCCTATAGGAGAGACATTTTTAATGCGGCTATGGGCAACTTTGGTCCACGAAATTCTTGGTTGGATCAATGTCGAGTTTTAGCCAAGCCATGTGATGGGTCACTGATAAGAAAAATACGTTCCCTTGCTGACTGTATCTAGTATGGACTGGTTTTATTTCGATATCTTTTTTTCTGTGTGATTTTATTTAAGCGGTTGGGTTGTGTTTTGTTTTCTTCTTTATTATATTTTGTTTTTTTTCACTTAGGGTTTGTTTTTTTTTTTATCTCTCTCTTATTATTTGTGTGTGGAATCCATCGATGATTTTTTTTTGTTTGTTTTTTTAAGTGTTGTGGCGCATGTTTGATACACCATTTCTGTATGTTTTATGAATTTTTCTAACTCAGGCTCTGGGGATGTTTTCTCTCTTGATGGGTGTTACCTTCAATTGCAAGGTAACCCAACGGATCTTTTGAGTATTATTAATAATTCTATCGGTCAAATTAAAAGAAATATTCTATATTTTTCTCATTCAATTAGTAGTAAATATGTTTCTGAATGAATGTGGGCTACTAGACGAGATAAAGCTTTTTCGGTGCTTCAACTCAATACTCAGGGTCTATTTTTATCAATTGATTAGTTGAGGCAGAAAGTTTTGGTCAGGCGACCTGATGGTATCAGATTATGTGAGACCTTCCTTAATCATAATAATGAAATTTTTCTAGATATAGGCTACCCCGTTACAAAAAGGAGTGACTAAATCGCAAAAGAATTGCAAAGGGTGGTCTAGTCTTGTATATCTGATGATATTTCATATTTTTTCCAAAGCGATCTGCCACGGAATGATGAAGGGGTTTTCGAATCCCAGATTATTAAAGTTAAATAACAAAATAAGTTTTTGATAGTTGGTAATGTTTGTAAATCTCCGATTGGATCCGTTCCTTGTTTTCTTTGGATTTTTGATGAGCTTATGGATTTAATAAGAAAACGTTCGTGTGAACTTGTAGTGATGGGAGTCTTTAACTTGAATCTGATTGATATGGTGTCCTCTAGAACGGTAGATTTTTTTCAACTATTTTTGCTGCCTAGACTCTACCAACAGCCTGTATTCTGATACGTTTAACTGATACATCAGCGTCTTTAAATGATAATATTTTTTCTTCTCTTAATTTGGTTCATTATTCTGTTGTGAAGAGCGATGTTTAAGACCATTTTCCTGTACTTTCCAGTTTTGCTCCTGAAAAATGCTGAGTAGGAATACCCCAGCATCTGCTTCAGCTTCTTTTAGGTTTGGTCTGAGTGAACTGATCCGCCTCAAATCCCATTTTGCTGAGAACACATGGAATATTTTTCTTAAAAATATTGATTTTCGTTCAAGTTTTATTCTTTTTATGAGTCAGTGAAAACGTCTATCTTTAATATATGTGCTCTGGTCCCTTCTAACTCAATTTAAAAAAGTATCCTGCTATATCATGGACAGCCCCTGGCCTTCTAAAGAGTAAGAGAAGAGAAATTGATCTTCGGATAGCTTTTAAGTCAGCAAGGCCATCTTTGGATGCTGAACGCATTCAGGAATTTAAAATCTACAGGAATCTACTCTTTGTGCCGAAAAGTCACATTCTTTTATTATTCCACAAAATCTCAGATTGTGGGAAGGGTATTCAAAAAACTTGGAAAATGATCAATTCCGTCCTTCTCCGGATCCTTCTACCCTTTCAAGTCTTGTAGTCGATGTTGTTATTGTTGAAGGTAAAGAACCTCAAGAAGCATTTACATTTTTTTGGCATTATTGGGAAAACTAATGCTTCTTCAGTCAGGCCGTAGTTGTCACAACCAGATTAAAAATATTGTCTTGGACCTCCTTGTCTCAAGTCAATGGTTTTGTATCTTGTTTTTGATGTGGAACTATTCAGGATTGTAAATAGCTTGAAAGGTTTCGTCGTCTGGCCCTGACTGCATTCCAGCTATGTCAGCTAAGTTAATTCTTCCTTCAATTATTTCTCCATTGACGAAGCTTATAAGTATTTGTTTTGAAAAAAGGGATTTTCCCCGATTCTCTTAAGTAAGCTGAAGTAATTGTTTTATATAAAGGGGACCACAAAATGATTAATCCAATTATCAACCTATATATTTGCTGTCTGTTTTTAGCAAATTTACTGCAAAGGCCATGCTTTCCCGTCTACTTTCTTTTCTAGAGGCTTAAAGCTTTCCCATGATTTTCAGTTTGGCTTCGGGGCTAAACATTCTATGAACAATCCATGTGCAATTCTTTTAAATTTTCTCCTGATCGTGCTTGACTCTGGTTTGCTTCCTGCTGCTGTATTCCCGGATGTCCGTAAGACTTTTGATTCGTTTACTCATGGGATTCTGCTTTATAAGCTATCACACAATAGTGTAAGAGGACAAGTTCATGCTTGGTTTGATTCTTCCTTGGGAGGGCGTGAAAGGAGGGTTAGTTGCCCTCAAATCACTTTTGACTATAAAAAAGACACTAGCCCTTTGAATTTCCAATCGAATGAGCCCTTTTTCAAGTTTCTACGACAAACATTTCAATAAAAACCTTGTATGCCGGCTATGTCAGCTAAGTTAATTCTTCCTTCAATTATTTCTCCATTGACGAAGCTTATAAGTATTTCTTTTGAAAAAAGGGATTTTCCCCAGTTCTTTTAAGTGAGCTAGAGTAATTTTTCTTATGTAAAGGGGACCACAAAATGACCCATCCAATTATCAACCTATATCTTTGCTGTCTGTTTTTAGCAAATTTACTGCAAATGCCATGCTTTCCCGTCTACTTGCTTTTCTAGAGGCTTAAAGCTTTTCCCATGATTTTCAGTTTGGCTTCGGGGCTAAACATTCTGCGGAGAATCCACGTGCAATTCTTTTAAATTTTCTCCTTATCGTGCTTGACTCTGGTTTGATTCCTGCTGCTATATTCCCGGATATCCGTAACGCTTTTGATTCCTTTACTCATGGGATTCTGCTTTGTAAGCTATCACGTAATAGTGTAAGAGGACAGGTTCATGCTTGGTTTGATTCTTATCGCTTTGAAAAGAATACGAAAGATCGTAAGATATACAAGACTAGACCATCCTTTACCATTCTTTTACGATTTAGTCACTCCTTTTTGTAATCGGGTAGCCTATATCTAGAAACATCTCATTATTATGATTAAGGAAGGTCTCATATAATCTGATAACATCACGTCGCCCAACAAAAACTATCTGCTTCAACTGGTCAATTGATGAAAATAGACCCTGAGTATTGAGTTGAAGCACCGAAAAAAGATTATATCGTCTAGTAGCCCACATTCAATCAGAAACATATTTACTACTAATTGAATGAGAAAAATTTACAGTATTTCTTTTAATTTCACCAATAGAAATATTAAAAATACTCAAAACATCAATTGGGTTACTTTCCAATTGAAGTAAACACCCATCAAGAGATTAAAAATCTTCAGAGCCTGAGATATAAAAATTCATAAAACATACAGAGATGGTGGGTCAAACCAACCCCACAACACTAAAAAAAAAAAAAAAAAAAAAAAATGATCGATGGAAATAAAAAACAAAGGAGAAGACACCTAAATTGAATTTCTTAAGGCTCCTGTCACGTTGGGGTTGGCGTAGAGAGCGTCGCAACTCTGCTCCTCCACGCTGACCGGTCTACTGCTACTAATGGGGCCACTTCGACAGTGATGTTAGCTATCTCAAAGAATTTCTTGAGGCTATCCTTCCACCTTGTCTGAGGTCTGCCCCTCGGGCGACACCAGCCATTAGCTTTAGCGTCAAAATCGTAGACTATTCGGGCTGGGGTTGTCGTCGGCATACGCAGGAGGTGTCCGAACCATCTGAGAGCACGCTGCGCTGTTTGGACGGAAAATGGCCCTTGGGAGGTGAGTGCGAGCAACCTTGCGTTGCTTACAAAATTGTCCCATCGAAGTCCCTGAATCCGACGGAGCTGTTTCGTCTGGCAGACGTCTATCATGCTGAGGATTGTTGATTTGAGAGGCCAGGTTTCCGCTGCATAGAGGAGGACCGAGCTTACGGATGCATTATAAATTCGCATCTTCGTGCGCCTATATATATGCGGCATTCTCCAGAGATTGTTGAGCCTTCCGACGATAGACGAGGCTTTTGAAACTCAGCTGCACACCTCTTCCTTTATAGAGCCGTCATTAGACAGCACGGAGCCAAGATAAGTTAAGTTCTTTACAACTTCAACAGGAGCTCTGCAAACAGTTATGTTCTCAGGGGGCGAGACTGGGCTTGGGGGCTCAATTGCCATTATCTTCGTATAAGAATAGAAGAAGAGAGAGAGAGAAAAAAAAATTCAAACCTAAGTGAAACAAAAGGCAAATATAATAAAAAAGAAAAGAAAAAACAACCATACCGCTTAAATAAAATCACACAGAAAAGAAAATTTCGAAATAAAACCAGTCAATACTAGATACAGTCAGCAAGGGAATGTATTTTTCTTATCAGTGACCCATCACATGGCTTGGCTAAAACTCGACATTGATCCAACCAAGCATTCCGTGGACCAAAGTTGTCCTTCACAACATTAAAGATTTTTCTAGGGACAGAAGTAATTTCTATCTTAAAGGTGTAGTTAGCTGAGATACGGAATCAGAGAACCTGAAATCAGCCCTCAGAAATTCTATAGTCCCCAAAAAGTAACAGAAAATTTCATTACATGAAATAAAATATGAAATATACTTAACATTCTCAGCCGGACTCAGAACAATCCGTAAGTAATTTCTCTGGAAAACATCTAGCAAATCTACATCCGCTTTTCAGAGTGCCCATGCTTGTTGATAATCTTGATTGGCAGACCGATTTTTCTGCTCTTCCAAACTTTTTTCAACTCTGAAACCACACCCTGAGTCTTGGGTATTCTACTTTTATCTACTTTTAAAACCTTCTCTGCTCCCACTATCTTTACTAATAATACTACCAATGTAAGTAAAGCGGTTCACCTGCTCAATCTTTTCGGTACCCAACGTAACCTTTTCATCTTCACTTATTCTGATTCTTAGTGACATAGTCTTCTTAACATTAATTTTTAAACCTATTCTAGCATCCTGAACTCACAAAACCTCTAAAAATTCATTCATTTTGCTCACATTTTCATCTTCTAAGCACATGCTGAGCACAAGTCAAACACCTCTTACAACGAAACTTTCTAACCCTAGATAAGATTCACCCGTCTCGAAAAAAAAAAATATAAATCATCTAGACAATAAAATTTTTTTAAAATTCTTTTGAAAGTACCAAATGAGTGACATTGTTTAGCTGACTCAGGTAGGGTATTCCAAATGATATGACAAGCGGTTAATTGACTAAAATCAGACTTGACCGATGGAGGAAATAAAATATTAATATTCCTTGAATTGCAAAGATGGTGCGCAGATCTTTAAGTGACATAGAACTGAATAGATAATAATATATAGAACTGAACTAATAAGAAACACAGAACTGAACTAGGCACTGGAACAGAATTTTTAAAACTAATCCAGGAAAAATCTGTTTTAGCTTCCTCAATATTTCAAGACTCCTTAAGATCTTCATATTTATTAGTCCAATATAATGTATGAATGAAATGTTCTCATTGAGAAGAATACAGAGAAATGGGACATACCGATCCTTATGTCTACTGAGAGAACCTTTTGACAGCTTGACTTAGCAACATTTAGGGCAAGGCAATTAGTATCGAACCAACTGACGACGCTCTCAAAAGCGTCCACTAGGTTGGGGAGCATCCCAGGCTCAGTTCCTACTGCAGTGCCTAAGGTACTGTCATCAGTGGAAGTAACTAGAGCGTCCTTGTCCAGTGAATGCGAGGGCTTTTTTGTGTTGAAAGATTCAGGACAACATTGGTGACAGCAAACTGTAGGTATCTGTTTCTTAATCTAAGCTATAAGGTTACATAAATAAAAAACAAAAACGGTCCAAGAATTGAGCTTTGGGGAAGAACAAACTCAACTTCAGACAAAAAGCGGGAAAGGGGATCTACAGAGACAGTTCTACTCGACAAATGAGAATCAAACCAAGCATGAACTTGTCCTCTTACACTATTGTGTGATAGCTTATAAAGCAGAATCCCATGAGTAAACGAATCAAAAGTCTTACGGACATCCGGGAATACAGCAGCAGGAAGCAAACCAGAGTCAAGCACGATCAGGAGAAAATTTAAAAGAATTGCACATGGATTGTTCATAGAATGTTTAGCCCCGAAGCCAAACTGAAAATCATGGGAAAGCTTTAAGCCTCTAGAAAAGAAAGTAGACGGGAAAGCATGGCCTTTGCAGTAAATTTGCTAAAAACAGACAGCAAATATATAGGTTGATAATTGGATTAATCATTTTGTGGTCCCCTTTATATAAAACAATTACTTCAGCTTACTTAAGAGAATCGGGGAAAATCCCTTTTTTCAAAACAAATACTTATAAGCTTCGTCAATGGAGAAATAATTGAAGGAAGAATTAACTTAGCTGACATAGCTGGAATGCAGTCAGGGCCAGACGACGAAACCTTTCAAGCTATTTACAATCCTGAATAGTTCCACATCAAAAACAAGATACAAAACCATTGACTTGAGACAAGGAGGTCCAAGACAATATTTTTAATCTGGTTGTGACAACTACGGCCTGACTGAAGAAGCATTAGTTTTCCCAATAATGCCAAAAAAATGTAAATGCTTCTTGAGGTTCTTTACCTTCAACAATAACAACATCGACTACAAGACTTGAAAGGGTAGAAGGATCCGGAGAAGGACGGAATTGATCATTTTCCAAGTTTTTTGAATACCCTTCCCACAATCTGAGATTTTGTGGAATAATAAAAGAATTTGACTTTTTGGCACAAAGAGTAGATTCCTGTAGATTTTAAATTCCTGAATGCGTTCAGCATCCAAAGATGGCCTTGCTGACTTAAAAGCTATCCGAAGATCAATTTCTCTTCTCTTACTCTTTAGAAGGCCAGGGGCTGTCCATGATATAGCAGGATACTTTTTTAAATTGAGTTAGAAGGGACCAGAGCACAGATATTAAAGATAGACGTTTTCACTGACTCATAAAAAGAATAAAACTTGAACGAAAATCAATATCCTTAAGAAAAATATTCCATGTGTTCTCAGCAAAATGGGATTTGAGGCGGATCAGTTCACTCAGACCAAACCTAAAAGAAGCTGAAGCAGATGCTGGGGTATTCCTACTCAGCATTTTTCAGGAGCAAAACTGGAAAGTACAGGAAAATGGTCTTAAACATCGCTCTTCACAACAGAATAATGAACCAAATTAAGAGAAGAAAAAATATTATCATTTAAAGACGCTGATGTATCAGTTAAACGTATCAGAATACAGGCTATTGGTAGAGTCTAGGCAGCGAACATAGTTGAAAAAAATCTACAGTTCTAGAGGACACCATACCAATCAGATTCAAATTAAAGACTCCCATCACTACAAGTTCACACGAACGTTTTCTTATTAAATCCATAAGCTCATCAAAAATCCAAAGAAAACAAGGAACGGATCCAATCGGAGATTTACAAACATTACCAACTATCAAAAACTTATTTTGTTATTTAACTTTAATAATCTGGGATTCGAAAACCCCTTCATCATTCCGTGGCAGATCGCTTTGGAAAAAATATGAAATATCATCAGATATACAAGACTAGACCACCCTTTGCAATTCTTTTGCGATTTAGTCACTCCTTTTTGTAACGGGGTAGCCTATATCTAGAAAAATTTCATTATTATGATTAAGGAAGGTCTCACATAATCTGATACCATCAGGTCGCCTGACCAAAACTTTCTGCCTCAACTAATCAATTGATAAAAATAGACCCTGAGTATTGAGTTGAAGCACCGAAAAAGCTTTATCTCGTCTAGTAGCCCACATTCATTCAGAAACATATTTACTACTAATTGAATGAGAAAAATATAGAATATTTCTTTTAATTTGACCGATAGAATTATTAATAATACTCAAAACATCCGTTGGGTTACCTTGCAATTGAAGGTAACACCCATCAAGAGAGAAAACATCCCCAGAGCCTGATTTAGAAAAATTCATAAAACATACAGAAATGGTTTATCAAACATGCGCAAAAACAATTAAAAAAAAAAAAAAAAAAAAATCCTCTATGTATTCCCCAAAAAAATAATAAGACATATATAAAAAAAAACTAAACCTAAGTTAAAAAATAGAAAATATAATAAAGAAGAAAACAAAAAACAACCCAACCGCTTAAATAAAATCACACAGAAAAAAAGGTATCGAAATAAAACCAGTCCATACTAGATACAGTCAGCAAGGGAACGTATTTTTCTTATCAGTGACCCATCACATGGCTTGGCTAAAACTCGACATTGATCCAACCAAGAATTTCGTGGACCAAAGTTGCCCATAGCCGCATTAAAAATGTCTCTCCTATAGGCTACTCAGCCAAAGACTCTGCAACAAAAATTCCACTAGTGGCTAACTTAGTTTTAGCCTTGAGCCCATTCCTAGCAAAACTACGTAATAACCGGAGCAACCCACGGACGTGATTCAGATGGATCCACCGCAACATTGCCTGGTCTCAGTCTGTATACATTTGTGATAACAATTTTATAGAAATTTGGAAATTGCATCAGCAAGCCGGAATTCGTCATGGGTTCGATAACAGAATACTATATAAACATATTTGCCGCGTGAATTTTAAGCAGTGTTAGTTATTCTAACTGGCCAAAGAGGAAAGTTCTTGAATTTTGAAACTAACATCAAATTGTTTGAAAAACATGATCATTAAAACTCAATAAAAATAGTAAAAACTTATCTTTGAATAAGGGGTGAGTCTCACGAGAATATCCAAGATTTAAATCCGAATTTTGTGACGTCAGCTTATCTGCATTATACAATTCTGAAAATGTCCCTAATAAGTCGGACAAACATTTTTAGCGGAATTCAAACCCCTAAACCTAGGGGAATTCAAATTCCCCATGGATACGCCCTTGGCTTGAGGCTACTTAAGCAGCCTACGTTACGGACAAAATTTACCCCGGAAGACTACATAACGTAACACAAAGTCTTAAGTTATACTAGTATGAAAGGTTTAATGGTGTAGTGTGAAAGAAGCCATAAAGGACGAAAAATTATCAGATAGTATTAAATAAACATATTCCGACTCTTTAGCTATATCTTGTGCGTGAAAACGGATTGTTCCGTTATTAAAGTGAAACCGATTTAGGCTGGGTCCTGACCGAAGACAGTAAACTTTGACAAGCCGAAACGAGGAAGTTACGTTGCTATCCAAACTAAGGTTTAATTAGTAATTTTTTCAATGTAATTTTTGTTTTCAAGTGGATTTTTTGAAAGTAAATTCCTTTGAATATGTGTCTAAACAACAATGCTAAAAACACATTTTTATCAGTCTATAAACATGGAACTTTTACTTAAAAGTACTAAACTCGACTTTCTAACATAGAAAATTCACATATTTACAAGTGTTTAAAGCTTCAGCAAATACAATAACAACGTTTTCATGCTTTCTTTAAAGAGTCTTGTAATTAAATATAGTCAAGCGTTGTTTTTGTCTAGACAAACTTAGTTTTTTTAGTCTTGCTCCAAACATTAAAAGCATTAGACCTCATTTCTGCCTGTGCCTCCATGAACTTTCAATGAACGTTTATGAACATGAACTCCATGAACATTCAGACTGACTGCTTCCACTCAACTTATTAACACGCCGGTGTTAATAAGTTGATTAAAACTTATCTTGAATGAAAACATGTTCAATCCCAACGCTCATATAGCAGAAAGAAAACAAAGAGTTTCACAGAGGTGATGATTGAAATCAATAACGGGTGTGGAATGTTAAATGTTCCTTCAGGAAAATGAAAGACTTGCTAACCAATTTTCATCCTTGTATATACGACTTGTTTATGGGATCAAGATATCCGGTCCTGTTAATTGTATCCGCATCGCAACAAAGAAAAAAATACCAAGGAACTTCATAGCCACTGCAAGAAAATCACAGAACTGTCAGGGCAAAAATTCAAAAATGTTTCCTTTGGTCCACTATCCGTCCAAGGATCCCCAAAACCTCCATTTCTGCTGCTGATGTTCCTTTGTTTGAATGGAATTCTTTCTATGAGGCCGAATTCTCTCCACCAGACCCAAAACTTTAACACAAATATCAAAAAGAGCCTGACAAATTTGCGTTCTCTCTGGCCTCAATATTTCCTTAGTCGCATATGCAGATGATATTTTTAACATTAGCCGAACTTTGGACAAAACCTCTGAAACTTTCCAAAAACTGCAAGCAGAATATTTAAAATCTGGTCTTGAATTTAATGCTGCAAAGTCCGACATCGTGCTTTTTAAGTGGAAAGGCCCACTTCCTCATGAAGTTGAACTTGGGAATTTAGAGATTTGTAAATCTGACCAAATCGTTTATCTTGGTATTCAAATTGAAAATACCATTTCTCATACTCGTCATCTCCTAACAGAAGTCATCAAACGCCACATATCAGCTTCCTATGCATCTACAGTATCTGCTAAGCTTCGTTTTAATTGTCTTTCTCTCGCAACGCTGTACACCATTGTTGCTCTCCCCCCCCCCCCCCCATTTTCTACATAGCACCCTTCTGGAATGTTATTGAAAATCCGCTCCACTTTTTTCGGTTTCGCTAAATACCTACTGAGGGATTGACCATGTTTTCATTCAATGAGACCATCTATGTTTTCTGAAAATGTTCTGAATTTCTTCATCAGAATCCATAATTGCAAATGACAACTGCTTAGATTTGAAGAGCTTAGCTTGGACTTCTAAAGCTTTTTACTAGATTCTCCACTCTAGTAGGTTTTTTTTGTTTGCAGTCTTGGGTCGTATCTATCACCATCTCCCTTCATATGAGCCTGAGACATTTGGGTTATTTGTTTCATGCTTGTGACCTGAAACTTTACACTTCATATCTTGTGACATCAAGTAGAGGGGTTGAAATATCGGTCTTAATAACTCAAGGGATTCAGCTTTATAAGCTATGACACAATAGTGTGATAGCTTAAACACTTTCCAAAAAGAGTTGATAAGACTCCAAATAGACTCCAAATGTAATTAATCACCTCACCTGCAATCAAAAAAGAACAAAACTTAAAATGCAAAAACATAATCCTCAAATCCCAATCAAGGAACATTAAAACCGGACAAACAAAAAATCTGATATTCTGAAAACAGAAGATTTAAATTTAATGCAAATCTTTACTTTCGCATAAAACTTTGAAAGAAAATTTAAAATAGTCGAAAGGAGAAAGACAAGTTATGTCTTTAAGATATTAAGATATAAAACATATTAGATATAAAAATATTAATAAATTAAAGCAACAATTAGAGCAACAATGTTGTACAGCGTTGCGAGATAAAGTCAATTAAAACGAAGCTTAGCAGATACTGTAGATGCATAGGAAGCTGATATGTGGCGTTTGATGACTTCTGTTAGGAGATGACGAGTATGAGAAATGGTATTTTCAATTTGAATACCAAGATAAACGATTTGGTCAGATTTACAAATCTCTAAATTCCCAAGTTCAACTTCATGAGGAAGTGGGCCTTTCCACTTAAAAAGCACGATGTCGGACGTAGCAGCATTAAATTCCAGATCAGATTTTAAATATTCTGCTAGCAGTTTTTGGAAAGTTTCAGAGGTTTTGTCCAAAGTTCGGCTAATGTTAAAAATATCATCTGCATATGCGACTAAGGAAATATTGAGGCCAGAGAGAACGCAAATTTGTCAGGCTCTTTTTGATATTTGTGTTAAAGTTTTGGGTCTGGTGGAGAGAATTCGGCCTCATAGAAAGAATTCCATTCAAACAAAGGAACATCAGCAGCAGAAATGGAGGTTTTGGGGATCCTTGGACGGATAGTGGACCAAAGGAAACATTTTTGAATTTTTGCCCTGACAGTTCTGTGATTTTCTTGCAGTGGCTATGAAGTTCCTTGGTATTTTTTTCTTTGTTGCGATGCGGATGCAATTAACAGGACCGGATATCTTGATCCCATAAACAAGTCGTATATACAAGGATGAAAATTGGTTAGCAAGTCTTTCATTTTCCTGAAGGAACATTTAACATTCCACACCCGTTATTGATTTCAATCATCACCTCTGTAAAACTCTTTGTTTTCTTTCTGCTATATGAGCGTTGGGATTGAACATGTTTTCATTCAAGATAAGTTTTAATCAACTTATTAACACCGGCGTGTTAATAAGTTGAGTCGAAGCAGTCAGTCTGAATGTTCATGGAGTTCATGTTCATAAACGTTCATTGAAAGTTCATGGAGGCACAGGCAGAAATGAGGTCTAATGCTTTTAATGTTTGGAGCAAGACTAAAAAAACTAAGTTTGTCTAGACAAAAACAACGCTTGACTATATTTAATTACAAGACTCTTTAAAGAAAGCGTGAAAACGTTGTTATTGTATTTGCTGAAGCTTTAAACACTTGTAAATATGTGAATTTTCTATGTTAGAAAGTCGAGTTTACTACTTTTAAGTAAAAGTTCCATGTTTACAGACTGATAAAAATGTGTTTTTAGCATTGTTGTTTAGACACATATTCAAAGGAATTTACTTTCAAAAAATCCACTTGAAAACAAAAATTACATTGAAAAAATTACTAATTAAACCTTAGTTTGGATAGCAACGTAACTTCCTCGTTTCGGCTTGTCAAAGTTTACTGTCTTCGGTCAGGACCCAGCCTAAATCGGTTTCACTTTAATAACGGAACAATCCGTTTTAACGCACAAGATATAGCTAAAGAGTCGGAATATGTTTATTTAATACTATCTGATCATTTTTCGTCCTTTATGGCTTCTTTCAAACTACACCATTAAACCTTTCATACTAGTATAACTTAAGACTTTGTGTTACGTTATGTAGTCTTCCGGGGTAAATTTTGTCCGTAACGTAGGCTGCTTAAGTAGCCTCAAGCCAAGGGCGTATCCATGGGGAATTTGAATTCCCCTAGGTTTAGGGGTTGGAATTCCGCTAAAAATGTTTGTCCGACTTATTAGGGACATTTTCAGAATTGTATAATGCAGATAAGCTGACGTCACAAAATTCGGATTTAAATCTTGGATATTCTCGTGAGACTCACCCCTTATTCAAAGATAAGTTTTTACTATTTTTATTGAGTTTTAATGATCATGTTTTTCAAACAATTTGATGTTAGTTTCAAAATTCAAGAACTTTCCTCTTTGGCCAGTTAGAATAACTAACACTGCTTAAAATTCACGCGGCAAATATGTTTATATAGTATTCTGTTATCGAACCCATGACGAATTCCGGCTTGCTGATGCAATTTCCAAATTTCTATAAAATTGTTATCACAAATGTATACAGACTGAGACCAGGCAATGTTGCGGTGGATCCATCTGAATCGCGTCCGTGGGTTGCTCCGGTTATTACGTAGTTTTGCTAGGAATGGGCTCAAGGCTAAAACTAAGTTAGCCACTAGTGGAATTTTTGTTGCAGAGTCTTTGGCTGAGTAGCCTATAGGAGAGACATTTTTAATGCGGCTATGGGCAACTTTGGTCCACGAAATTCTTGGTTGGATCAATGTCGAGTTTTAGCCAAGCCATGTGATGGGTCACTGATAAGAAAAATACGTTCCCTTGCTGACTGTATCTAGTATGGACTGGTTTTATTTCGATATCTTTTTTTCTGTGTGATTTTATTTAAGCGGTAGGGTTGTTTTTTCTTTTCTTCTTTATTATATTGTCTTTTTTTTAACTTAGGTTTAGTTTTTTTTTTTATCTCTCTCTTATTATATGTGTGTGGAATACAACGAGGATTTTTTTTTTTTTTTTTTTTTAATTGTTGTGGCGCATGTTTGATACACCATTTCTGTATGTTTTATGAATTTTTCTAACTCAGGCTCTGGGGATGTTTTCTCTCTTGATGGGTGTTACCTTCAATTGCAAGGTAACCCAACGGATCTTTTGAGTATTATTAATAATTCTATCGGTCAAATTAAAAGAAATATTCTATATTTTTCTCATTCAATTAGTAGTAAATATGTTTCTGAATGAATGTGGGCTACTAGACGAGATAAAGCTTTTTCGGTGCTTCAACTCAATACTCAGGGTCTATTTTTATCAATTGATTAGTTGAGGCAGAAAGTTTTGGTCAGGCGACCTGATGGTATCAGATTATGTGAGACCTTCCTTAATCATAATAATGAAATTTTTCTAGATATAGGCTACCCCGTTACAAAAAGGAGTGACTAAATCGCAAAAGAATTGCAAAGGGTGGTCTAGTCTTGTATATCTGATGATATTTCATATTTTTTCCAAAGCGATCTGCCACGGAATGATGAAGGGGTTTTCGAATCCCAGATTATTAAAGTTAAATAACAAAATAAGTTTTTGATAGTTGGTAATGTTTGTAAATCTCCGATTGGATCCGTTCCTTGTTTTCTTTGGATTTTTGATGAGCTTATGGATTTAATAAGAAAACGTTCGTGTGAACTTGTAGTGATGGGAGTCTTTAATTTGAATCTGATTGGTATGGTGTCCTCTAGAACTGTGGATTTTCAACTATGTTCGCTGCCTAGACTCTACCAATAGCCTGTATTCTGATACGTTTAACTGATACATCAGCGTCTTTAAATGATAATATTTTTTCTTCTCTTAATTTGGTTCATTATTCTGTTGTGAAGAGCGATGTTTAAGACCATTTTCCTGTACTTTCCAGTTTTGCTCCTGAAAAATGCTGAGTAGGAATACCCCAGCATCTGCTTCAGCTTCTTTTAGGTTTGGTCTGAGTGAACTGATCCGCCTCAAATCCCATTTTGCTGAGAACACATGGAATATTTTTCTTAAGGATATTGATTTTCGTTCAAGTTTTATTCTTTTTATGAGTCAGTGAAAACGTCTATCTTTAATATCTGTGCTCTGGTCCCTTCTAACTCAATTTAAAAAAGTATCCTGCTATATCATGGACAGCCCCTGGCCTTCTAAAGAGTAAGAGAAGAGAAATTGATCTTCGGATAGCTTTTAAGTCAGCAAGGCCATCTTTGGATGCTGAACGCATTCAGGAATTTAAAATCTACAGGAATCTACTCTTTGTGCCGAAAAGTCAAATTCTTTTATTATTCCACAAAATCTCAGATTGTGGGAAGGGTATTCAAAAAACTTGGAAAATGATCAATTCCGTCCTTCTTCGGATCCTTCTACCCTTTCAAGTCTTGTAGTCGATGTTGTTATTGTTGAAGGTAAAGAACCTCAAGAAGCATTTACATTTTTTTGGCATTATTGGGAAAACTAATGCTTCTTCAGTCAGGCCGTAGTTGTCACAACCAGATTAAAAATATTGTCTTGGACCTCCTTGTCTCAAGTCAATGGTTTTGTATCTTGTTTTTGATGTGGAACTATTCAGGATTGTAAATAGCTTGAAAGGTTTCGTCGTCTGGCCCTGACTGCATTCCAGCTATGTCAGCTAAGTTAATTCTTCCTTCAATTATTTCTCCATTGACGAAGCTTATAAGTATTTGTTTTGAAAAAAGGGATTTTCCCCGATTCTCTTAAGTAAGCTGAAGTAATTGTTTTATATAAAGGGGACCACAAAATGATTAATCCAATTATCAACCTATATATTTGCTGTCTGTTTTTAGCAAATTTACTGCAAAGGCCATGCTTTCCCGTCTACTTTCTTTTCTAGAGGCTTAAAGCTTTCCCATGATTTTCAGTTTGGCTTCGGGGCTAAACATTCTATGAACAATCCATGTGCAATTCTTTTAAATTTTCTCCTGATCGTGCTTGACTCTGGTTTGCTTCCTGCTGCTGTATTCCCGGATGTCCGTAAGACTTTTGATTCGTTTACTCATGGGATTCTGCTTTATAAGCTATCACACAATAGTGTAAGAGGACAAGTTCATGCTTGGTTTGATTCTCATTTGTCGAGTAGAACTGTCTCTGTAGATCCCCTTTCCCGCTTTTTGTCTGAAGTTGAGTTTGTTCTTCCCCAAAGCTCAATTCTTGGACCGTTTTTGTTTTTTATTTATGTAACCTTATAGCTTAGATTAAGAAACAGATACCTACAGTTTGCTGTCACCAATGTTGTCCTGAATCTTTCAACACAAAAAAGCCCTCGCATTCACTGGACAAGGACGCTCTAGTTACTTCCACTGATGACAGTACCTTAGGCACTGCAGTAGGAACTGAGCCTGGGATGCTCCCCAACCTAGTGGACGCTTTTGAGACGGTCGTCAGTTGGTTCGATACTAATTGCCTTGCCCTAAATGTTGCTAAGTCAAGCTGTCAAAAGGTTCTCTCAGTAGACATAAGGATCGGTATGTCCCATTTCTCTGTATTCTTCTCAATGAGAACATTTCATTCATACATTATATTGGACTAATAAATATGAAGATCTTAAGGAGTCTTGAAATATTGAGGAAGCTAAAACAGATTTTTCCTGGATTAGTTTTAAAAATTCTGTTCCAGTGCCTAGTTCAGTTCTGTGTTTCTTATTAGTTCAGTTCTATATATTCTTATCTATTCAGTTCTATGTCACTTAAAGATCTGCGCACCATCTTTGCAATTCAAGGAATATTAATATTTTATTTCCTCCATCGGTCAAGTCTGATTTTAGTCAATTAACCGCTTGTCATATCATTTGGAATACCCTACCTGAGTCAGCTAAACAATGTCACTCATTTGGTACTTTCAAAAGAATTTTAAAAAAATTTTATTGTCTAGATGATTTATATTTTTTTTTTTTTTTCGAGACGGGTGAATCTTATCTAGGGTTAGAAAGTTTCGTTGTAAGAGGTGTTTGACTTGTGCTCAGCATGTGCTTAGAAGATGAAAATGTGAGCAAAATTAATGAATTTTTAGAGGTTTTGTGAGTTCAGGATGCTAGAATAGGTTTAAAAATTAATGTTAAGAAGACTATGTCACTAAGAATCAGAATAAGTGAAGATGAAAAGGTTACGTTGGGTACCGAAAAGATTGAGCAGGTGAACCGCTTTACTTACATTGGTAGTATTATTAGTAAAGATAGTGGGAGCAGAGAAGGTTTTAAAAGTAGATAAAAGTAGAATACCCAAGACTCAGGGTGTGGTTTCAGAGTTGAAAAAAGTTTGGAAGAGCAGAAAAATCGGTCTGCCAATCAAGATTATCAACAAGCATGGGCACTCTGAAAAGCGGATGTAGATTTGCTAGATGTTTTCCAGAGAAATTACTTACGGATTGTTCTGAGTCCGGCTGAGAATGTTAAGTATATTTCATATTTTATTTCATGTAATGAAATTTTCTGTTACTTTTTGGGGACTATAGAATTTCTGAGGGCTGATTTCAGGTTCTCTGATTCCGTATCTCAGCTAACTACACCTTTAAGATAGAAATTACTTCTGTCCCTAGAAAAATCTTTAATGTTGTGAAGGACAACTTTGGTCCACGGAATGCTTGGTTGGATCAATGTCGAGTTTTAGCCAAGCCATGTGATGGGTCACTGATAAGAAAAATACATTCCCTTGCTGACTGTATCTAGTATTGACTGGTTTTATTTCGAAATTTTCTTTTCTGTGTGATTTTATTTAAGCGGTATGGTTGTTTTTTCTTTTCTTTTTTATTATATTTGCCTTTTGTTTCACTTAGGTTTGAATTTTTTTTTATCTCTCTCTCTTCTTCTATTCTTATACGAAGATAATGGCAATTGAGCCCCCAAGCCCAGTCTCACCCCCTGAGATCATAACTGTTTGCAGAGCTCCTGTTGAGGTTGTAAACAACTTCACTTATCTTGGCTCTGTGCTGTCTAATGAAGGCTCTATAGAGGAAGAGGTGTGCAGCTGAATTTCAAAAGCCTTGTCTGTCATTGGAAGGCTCAACAATCTCTGGAGAATGCCGTATATATCTAGGCGCACGAAGATGCGAGTTTATAATGCATCCGTAAGCTCGGTCCTCCTCTATGCAGCGGAAACCTGGCCTCTCAAATCAACAATCCTCAGCATGATCGACGTCGGCCAGACGAAACAGCTCCGTCAGATTGAGGGACTTCAATAGGACGATTTTATAAGGAACACAAGCTTGCTCGCACTCACCTCCTAAGGGCCTTTTTCAGTCCAAACAGCACAGCGTGCTCTCAGATGCTTCAAATACCTCTTCCGTATACCGAAGACAACCCCAGTCCGTATAGTCCACGATTTTGACGATAAAGCTCATGCCTGGTCTTGCCCGAGGGGTAGACCTCAGACAAAGTGGAAGGATAGCCTCAAGAAATTCTTTGAGATAGCTAACATCACTGTCGAAGTGGCCCCATTAGTAGCAGTAGACCGGTCAGCGTGGAGGAGCAGAGTTGCGACGCTCTCTACGCCAACCCCAACGTGACAGGAGCCTTAATAAAGTCAATTAAGGTGTATTCTCCTTTGTTTTTTAATTCCATCGATAATTTTTTTTTTTTTTTTTTTTTTTTTTAGTTTTTTGGCGTAGGTTTGACCCACCATCTCTGTATGTTTTTTTAATTTTTATATCTCAGGCTCTTAAGTTTTTTACTCTCTTGATGGGTGTTTACTTCAATTGGAAAGTAACCCAATTGATGTTTTGAGTATTTTTAATATTTCTATTGGTGAAATTAAAAGAAATACTGTAAATTTTTCTCATTCAATTAGTAGTAAATATGTTTCTGATTGAATGTGGGCTACTAGACGATATAATCTTTTTTCGGTGCTTCAACTCAATACTCAGGGTCTATTTTCATCAATTGACCAGTTGAAGCAGATAGTTTTTGTTGGGCGACGTGATGTTATCAGATTATATGAGACCTTCCTTAATCATAATAATGAGATGTTTCTAGATATAGGCTACCCGATTACAAAAAGGAGTGACTAAATCGTAAAAGAATGGTAAAGGATGGTCTAGTCTTGTATATCTTACGATCTTTCGTATTCTTTTCAAAGCGATAAGAATCAAACCAAGCATGAACCTGTCCTCTTACACTATTACGTGATAGCTTACAAAGCAGAATCCCATGAGTAAAGGAATCAAAAGCGTTACGGATATCCGGGAATGTAGCAGCAGGAATCAAACCAGAGTCAAGCACGATAAGGAGAAAATTTAAAAGAATTGCACGTGGATTCTCCGCAGAATGTTTAGCCCCGAAGCCAAACTGAAAATCATGGGAAAAGCTTTAAGCCTCTAGAAAAGCAAGTAGACGGGAAAGCATGGCATTTGCAGTAAATTTGCTAAAAACAGACAGCAAAGATATAGGTTGATAATTGGATGGGTCATTTTGTGGTCCCCTTTACATAAGAAAAATTACTCTAGCTCACTTAAAAGAACTGGGGAAAATCCCTTTTTTCAAAAGAAATACTTATAAGCTTCGTCAATGGAGAAATAATTGAAGGAAGAATTAACTTAGCTGACATAGCCGGCATACAAGGTTTTTATTGAAATGTTTGTCGTAGAAACTTGAAAAAGGGCTCATTCGATTGGAAATTCAAAGGGCTAGTGTCTTTTTTATAGTCAAAAGTGATTTGAGGGCAACTAACCCTCCTTTCACGCCCTCCTTTTCCCCCAACACATCCAATCAAAATTTTTAGTTAGCCATTTTATTCAACGTAGGTGAAGGTTTTGGAAATTAGGTCTTTAAGGATAACAACCCATCCCCCCTACAATCCTCAGGGCAAGAATTGTAAGTTATGCCCTAGGAATATGTAAGGTTTTTTTAGAAACCTTGATTTTTGGCTGAAATGGTCATAGTTTCTAGTTTTCTAGTTTGATTTTTCTTTTCTTGAGCTTGGGATTGAAATCGACTCTTATGATTCCAGCTTGCTGTAAATTTTTGGCTTCAGATTCTACTCCTTCCACTCTTAACACTTGCTGAGAAAAAATATCTGTGACTGACTAATAAGCCTAGTTCCATATTTGCTTATTGGTCGCCCTATGTCTAGCGCTTCTACTGCAGCGTCTGTTTCGTTAGTGACGGAATCCAACGTAACTTCAAGTGTCAGTTTTTTATGCTGTCTCGGTACAGTCAATAATGCAAGAAAGAATAGCGAAGATATTGCTGATTCCTACTATTTCTTCGTGATCAGTTTCTGAACAGCGAACTTCTTCCAATGTTTTTTTCTTTTACCAGATTCCACAGTGTCAGACCTGAGAGGATTAATAACTTCATTTTTTTCAGCCGCATCTTCTTCTATTCAGACTCCGATATTTGTCTAGGATAGGTCAGGTCAAACTTCCTCAAGCGATGTCAGAAATATTACTTCGATTTCACCACAGTTGTTTGTCTGTATTTATTTCACGCATTGGAAAAAATTGAAAAGCTCGAAACAAATTCAAAACTTTTATAAGGAAACCTAACCATAACCTATTCAACTTGAAAGGTAATTTCAAAACTATATTCTTCTTTGCTTCTTCCGTTTAATTTAGTACGCCTTCAGTTCAGTTCCATTTTAAAGCGTACCTCCAAAGAAAAGAGAGTAAGTACCCCAAAAGTAGAGAGCAAGCTCGAACGTGTTGAGGTCCACTGCACAGTATATATATATATATATATATATATATATATATATATATATATATATATATATATATATATATATATATATATATATATATATATATATATATATATATATTATATATATATATATATATATATATATATATATATATATATATATATATATATATATATATATATATATATATATATATATATATATATATATATATATATATATATATATATATATATATATATATATATATATATATATATATATCAATACTCCAATTCTATAGGAAAGACTACTTACCAGGACTGTCCTCTTACTCACAAAAACCAAATTAAACTTGTTAAAAATACACAAAAGTAAATGAAGAGAGCATACTCATCACCTTTCAGTATAACTCATCTTTTTATCATACATAATTAAAAATTAAGAGTATGTTTTTTTAATTTTCCCTAATCGCATTATCCTTTCCTCGTTTATCAATTATAAATTATTGATTGTTTCAATCAAATTTTTTACAGTTTACTACCTTTAACAAACTGACGCTTGTTGGTCAAATTTTGCCCTTAAAATTAAAAGTCGACCGAGGCTTTGGGAGCCTATCCTATCAAATCGTATACTTACAACAAGGACATCTGCAGAACATTTGTGATAAACATCTTTAGCAGTGGCAAAATGCAAGACACGAGGTGGCTGTGACTGCGAAGCACTAAAACAAGAGGCAACACTGAACAGACTAATCTTTCTGTTGACTAATATTGCGCTAAGCTATCTTGCTGTTTGACATGAAGTTTGCCTTTATTTTTTACCTAAAATTAACCTAGTCAAACTCAAAAGAGCAGAAATTAGCATAAATTGGGCGCAAACCACTCGCAAAAAAATCTGTTTACTTTCTTTGATAGCTTTGAAACACTTACACTATTTTGATTTGGTTAAATTTTAAGAGCAGAAGTAGCCTCGAAAGTTTGAACATAATACCCTCAGTCGTTCTTGAGATACTGCTGAGAGGGATTATTAGGAATTAGCAATTTCACATTGAATCTTTATTTCATATCGACGCAAAAATTTGTTTTTAAAAATATGGGGCCATTGGGTGGGTGGGACTGGAAGAGGCACTAGTTCCCCTTCTTCCACAATCAATTATCGAAGAAGGCTACAGTCCTTTCTGTTTCCAATCGAATGAGCTCTTTTCGAAGTTCCCACGACAACTTCTTCGATACGAATTGCTCTGGTTTAAAAAACAACAACAACAAAAAATATTACTACTCACTTTCGACTATTAAAAGGGCACTAGCCCTTTGAATTTCAAATCAAATGAGCCCTTTTCCTGAAGTTTCTACGAAAACGCCTACTATATAAACTTATATGCCCCCTAGACATAACTTAAAACCCATGCCCTGAGGGTTTTGGGGGAGAATCCTGCACAAAAACATATTTCATATGGTGAAAACAACTCCGCTTAAAAAAATTGCTAACGCCAAAGTTGGATGGGCGGTGTTGGGGGAAATGATGGGTGGGGGAGGGGCCTAGTTGCCCTCCAATCACTTTCGACTATGGAAAACGGCACTAGCCCTTTGAATTTCCAATCACAGGAGCTTTTTTTGAAGTTTCTACGACACCGCCTTCCATAAAAAACATTATATGCCCCCTGGGTATAACTTTAAGCCCTTGCCCTGAGGGTTGTGGGGGAGTGTCCTCCTCAAAAACATATTTTCTATCTGGAAATCAACGACGTTGAACAAAATGGCTATCTCAACATTTTGATTGGATGTGTTTGGGGGAATGAGGGGCGTGGGGGGGGACTAGTTGCCCTCCAATCAATTTTGACGATGAAAAAGGGCACTAGCCCTTTGAATTTCCAAACGAATTAGCCTTTTTTGAAGTTTCTACGACAAAACCTTCTATAAAAATCTTATATGCCCCAGGGCATAACTTAAAACCCTTGCCCTGAGGATTGTGGAGGAGGTTCCTCCTCAAAAATATATTTTCTATCTGGAAATCAACTAGCCTACGCTGAAGAAAATGGCTATCTCAAAATTTTAATTGGATTTTTTTGGGGGAATGATGGACGTGGGGGGGCTAGTTGCCCTCCAATTACTTTCAACTATTAAAAAGGGCACTAGCCCTTTGAATTTCCAATCAAATGAGCCACTTTTGAAGTTTCTATGACAACGTTCTCTATAATAACCTTATATGCCCCAGGACATAACTTAAAACCCGTTTCCTGAGGGTTGTTGGGGAGTGTCCTCCTCAAAAACGTATTTTCTATCTGGAAATCAACTACGCTGAACAAAATGGATATCTCAAAATTTTAATTGAATGTGTTTGGAAGAATGATGGGCGTGGGGGGGGATAGTTCCCTTCCAATCACTTTCGACTATTAAGAAGGGAACTAGCCCTTTGAATTTCCAATCGAATGAGTCTGTTTTGAACTTTCTACGACAACGCCTTCTTATAAAAAACCTTATATGCCCCCAAGGCAAAACTTAAAACCCTTGCCCTGACGGTTGTGGGGGAGTGTCCTCCTAAAAAACATATTTTCTATCTGGAAATCAACTAGCCTACGCTGAACAAAATGACTATCTCAAAATTCTGATTGGATGTGTTTGGGGAAATGATAGATGAGGGGGGCTAGTTGCCCTCAAATCACTTTCAACTATTAAAAAGGGCACTAGCCCTTTGAATTCCCAATCGAATTAGCGGGCATATAATATATGGGGGCATATAAAAACCTTATATGACCCCAGGGCATAACTTAAAACCCTTGCCCTGGGGGTTTTGGGGGAGTTTCCTCCTCAAAAACATATTTTCTATCTGGAAATCAACTACGCTGAACAAAATGGCTATCTAAAAATTCTGATTGGATGTGTTTGGGGAACTGATGGGCGTTGGGGGCTTTTTGCTCTCCAATCACTTTCGACTATTAAAAAGGGTACTAGCCCTTTGAATTTCCAATCGAATTAGCGGGCATATAATATATGGGGGCATATAAAAACCTTATATGACCCCAGGGCATAACTTAAAACCCTTGCCCTGGGGGTTTTGGGGGAGTTTCCTCCTCAAAAACATATTTTCAATCTGAAAATCAACTACGCTGAACAAAATGGCCATCTCACAATTTTGATTGGATGGGTTTGGGGGAATGATGGGGGTGAGGGGGGGGGCTAGTTGCCCTCCAATCACTTCCGATTTTTAAAACGGCATTAGCCCTTTAAATTTCCAATCGAATGAGCCTGTTTTGAAGTTTCTACGACGACGCCTTCTATAAAAACCTTATATGCCTCCAGGGCATAACTTAAAAACTTTGCCCTGAGGGTTGCGGGGGAGTGTCTTCCTCAAAAACATATTTTTATCCGGAAATCAACTATCCTACGCTGAACAAAATGGCTATCTCAAAATTTTGATTGGATGTGTTTTGGGGAATGATGCGCGGGGGGGGGGGGGGGCTAGGGGCCCTTCGATCACTTTCGACTATTAAAAAGGGCACTAGCACTTTGAACTTCCAATCAAATGAGCCTGTTTTGAAGCTTCTACGACAACGCCTTCTATAAAAATCTTATATGCCCCCAGGGCATAACTTAAAACCCTTGCTCTGAGAGTTGTGGGGGAGTACCCTCCTCAAAAACACATTTTCTATCTCGAAATCAGCTATGCTGAACAAAATGCCTATCTCAAAATTTCAATGGGATGTGTTTGGGGGAATGATTGGCGTGAGGGAGGGAGGGCTAGTTGCCCTCCAATCACTTTCGACTATTAAAAAGGGCGCTAGAACTCGCGATTTCCAATAGAACGAGCCTCTTTTGAAGTCTCTACGACGACCCCTTCTATATGAAGTGCCCTGCTTTAAAGAAAAATAATAATAAACTGTACATTGTGTCAACATTGATCTTATATGCCCTCAGGGCATAACTTAAAACCCTTGCTCCGAGGGTTGTGGGGAGCGTCCTCTACAAAAAGATATTTTCTATTTGTAAATCAACCACGCTGAACAAAATGGCTATCTCAAAATTTTGATTAGTTGTGTTTGAGGGAATGATGGGCGGGGGGGGGGGCTAGTTGCCCTCCAATCAGTTTCGAGTATTAAAAAGGGTACTAGCCACTCCAATTTCCAATCGAATGAACCCTTTTAAAAGTTTCTACGACAACTCCTTCAATACGAAGTGCCCGGGTATGGAGAAAAAAAAACACATTGTGCCCGCATCGTTCTTTACTTAGGCAGCACTAGCGCGCTGCCTATGAGTACACCCGATTTATTTTAGGCTCTTTGAAAATTGGAGCCAAAGCAGGAGGAGGCTTTCTATAAGGATGGCGGTTTCTAATTGCATCTCTAAGTGCGATTGAATAATTTTCAACAAGCTGTGGGTTGATCGACTTTGCAGTCTCCGCGGCAAGAATGTCCACTTTTTCTTTATAGTGGATGTCTACATGGCTAGGAATATACTGGAAAGCCACTGCTATGTGAATCTTATATAGAGAATCAAGCTGTTCTCTTATCTTCTGCAAATCAGTGTCCTTTGCACACCAGGTTAAGGTTTGGATTAGTTTAAGAGCAGTCTGAGAATCCGAGAAGATTGCTACTTTACTAGAATGGAGAAGTATATTTTTGACCGCCTCTAGTGATTCAACTTTTGATGCCAGTTCAGCCGTCAAAACTGAGGAGTTCAGTGGGAGAGGCTTTTGAATGGACAGAGAGGTGTGTGGAATTATTCCTGCTGCGGAAGATTTATTTCCTACTAGGGATCCATCAGTATAAATTTGCAGATGATTTTTAAACTCTGTAGTATTTTTTCTTAAAAATTCAGCCCTAATTAGTTGGTGTGGAATACTCTCCTTTTGTCTTGTATAAGCTTTAGATTGACATTTGGTTGGCAAAACTTCCATGGAGGAGGAAACTTAAAAGAATCAACCTGAATTTTATCTAATGACCAGTTTCGACAGAGTGCTGAAAAAGCTTGTCATGGTGCGATCCCGATTTTATTCTGCTGCCTAGCGCTCCCATGACAAAGAGTGAAAATGGGGTGCCGCTCCCCATAGGCTTGGATCCTTGTATAATATTTAGCAGTGGATTTGGCTATTCTCTCGCTTATAGGGACAACTCTTACTAGTTTCCTGGTACGATCACTGGAAAAGTGTGGGTACAAGCCAAGAGCCAGTCGGAATGCCATGTTCTGGATAGTGTCCAATTTCAACATGTTTTTTTATTGGTATGAGCGTAAGCAATTATCCCATACTCCGTTGTTGGCCTTATATATTGTTTGTAAAAAGTTCCTAATACAGTTGGTGAGTTTCCCCATTTTGTAGAGGCAAGTCTTTTTAGAATTACAATCCTTTTCAGGCAGACCTAACTAATTCGTTCAGAGCAGCGTTTATCTTTCCAATTGTTTCATTATTGCTGTATCCTACTTTCCAAATGGTGAGGTCATCTGCAAAGGCTGCTAGCCCTAAACTCTCACTTGAAAATTCGAGTCGGATAGAAAGAGGAGGAAAAGAAGTGGACTAAGTGGCGATCCTTGCGGTAAACCCTGATAGCCTCCTCCAGCATGAGTATACAATCAATTGTGTTGAAGCCTTTCCTAAAACCACACTGCTGTTGTGGAAAGAGACAATTATATTCCCAAAACCATTCAAGACTTTTCTTTATTATCTTTTCCATAATTTTTCCAAGGACAGGTAAGAGTGATATAGGCCAGTAAGAAGATAGCCTTTCTGGTGGTTTGTTCGGTTTTTTCATAGGAGTAATTATTGACTTCTTCCAAATGTTGGGGAAAGTACTTTGCTTCCAGGATTCGTTGTATACATCGATTAGAGCTTATCTAAATCTTGGCTCTGAATTGGTCAGCATCAAGTAACTTATTTCATCCTCTCCATATGCTGAGTCCACATTCATTTCCTCCAGAGTTTCGAGAAGCTCTCGTTCTGTAAATAGTTCCAGAAGTTCCTCCTTAGCCTTTGTTTTGTTGTGGAGCTTGCAAACATGCGGGGTGAGATGAGGAAATGTACTGGGGGCTGGATGTTCAAAACATTTGGAAAAGGCCTCCACTGTTTGTTGATTACTGGTAAGGAGAATGCTATTATGGTGCAATGTTGGTATAACACCATCTTTGGGATTTTTCCCCGCCAATCGATTGATGAAGCAATGGACATTTGACAGTGGGCTATTCATGTCTAGTTTATTTGAAAAATTTTTCCATGTTGATCTCTTTGCATTTAGGACTACTTTTTTCACTTTAGTTTCTGCTCTACGGAGATGTATAAGATTTTCTGTGCTAAGAAATTTTTGAGACCTGTTTCTAAGTTTGCGTTTCTCATCGATGGCCTTTTTACAATCATCGTTTCGCCATACTTTGTTTGTCTTTTCTGGTTGGCGTAGTGTAGGCTGGTTGGAAGATCCTGGAATGGATTCTAGAGCAGATTTTTTAAGAACATGTCTTAGGATTTCGGCTTTTTGGTCAGCCTCCAGAGCTTGAAAAACCACTTTATAATTTGTATTACTTAAGATGTGTTTGAACCTTTGCCAATCAGCTTTCTTATAATTAAATCTAAAGTCAGGTGGCACAATTTCACAGCTCGTATCATTTATTTTGGTCAGAATTGCCGACTGGTCTGTCTGTAGGTGTTGTACATTGTGTATTGTTACATGTGGAAGTAGATATGCTGGTCCTATCTGTAGGTCAATTCTTGAAAAGCTTCCGTTCCTTATATTGTAATAGGTGATTAGACCAAACTGTGTAAGGACTAAAGCATCTGGGACCTATAGAATTACTTTTTCAATGCACTTTTCTGCACTGTTTGACTGATTTACATCTTCTCATAGGGGAGTATGGGCATTAAAATCACCACACAAAATTGTTTTTTGCCCGGTTAGCTGTTTGCGTAATACATCAAAAATTGGATTTCTTCCATTGGGATTATAAAATGAACATATTTTAATGTGATCACCATTTTTTTAGTGAAGAATGACCTCAACCACATCTACATCATGATTATATGGTTTAATTGGCACTGAAGAGTGAAATAGATTATTTTTCACAAGTACAGCAACACCTCCACCCTTGCGGTCGGAAGACATATCTCTTCTATACATTTTAAAACCAGGAATGACAATCTTTTTTAGCTCATTTAGATTTGTCTCTTGCAGACATACAATGTCGGTATCATTCGTGTTTAGCCAATTTTTTAAATCTAGAAGTTTAGTCGAGTTTAAGGAAATCACATTCCATTGGAGGATTTCAGTGTATTAATGTCCATCATTTTCATCTGGATTTGCCATATCAATTGTTTCACTGTCGCTTGCTAGAAGGATAGGAGATCGTCTTCCCTTTCTCTATTTGCTTGCTGATTTCGACTAGTTTGGGTACGAGGTGCTTTTTTCCCTTTGCCAACTTTCTTCAGGCTTATCAAATCTTTTCCATCTGCCTCTTCGTTTTTACTTTTTTGGGACGAAATGGGGATGGCTATTGCACTTTTCAGGAGCTGAAATTCAGCTGTTGCTGAAGCCCAAACGGTTAGGCCAAGAAGCGTTGTGATAGCTTTCCTAGTCATAATTACTTTCACTTGCTGCGTTTTTCCACTGGATTGAATCAGGCTAACTGTTAAATAAGTTTTTCAAACTTGCTTGAATCTGAGGCTGCCTGTGGTCGGTGCTGAGAAGATTGTGTGTCTTTTCTTTGTGTTTGTTGTGTTGATGGTAGAGGTGTAATGCCATATATTTGCTGTTTTTGGTGAGTACCTCTGCTGCTTTCCAAATCTCTATTGTGAGGTTGACTCACACTCTCTTTCGGGGGGTTCAGTGTGGAGGGACCTGGTGTTGTTGTCAGTCTTTGAGCTAATTCTGAATTGGGAGTTCTTGCTGCTACCACTGAGTATGGAAGTCTCATTTGGTCTGACAACCTTATTATAACAGCTTTTTTCTGATACGAAGGACAAATTTGCTTTTGCAGGGAAGAGTGCCCATATGTTTTACAATTCTTGCAGTATGGCTCTCATACTGTGCAAGTATCTTGATTGTGACCCGTTCCCCCACATTGTGGACATGCAGGAATCGTTTGTTTGCAGTTATTTTTGGTATGGCCGTGGATCAGACAAATGGTGCACTGGAGCGGTTTTGGTTTGTATTGTTTGTACCATACTTTTTGACCATACAGATACAATCCAAGTTTTATCTCATTTTGGCTGGTTATCGGGACAGATTTACTGTCCATTAGATCACCATCCTTTTTTTGTCGAAGTCTAGTTACAGTTGCTGGTTCTACTAGCCATCCTGATGCATCTAGTAGCTCAAGCTGAATTTCTTCATTAGAAAGATTCAGGTCAAGTCCATATACCACATATTTGTGGAGGGCCTTTTTTATTACAATTTTACATTTGACTGTGGTACCTGCAAAAGATAATGTGTTAAGACTTTTGAATCAAAATGTTTGCCAAGTTTTCATTTTGAAAATAAATTTCAGCCATACTTGATTTAAGAAGACACACATCAAAATTAGCTTTTGCAGCCGAAAATATTAATTTCCTTAAATTTAGGATCTCTTTTTGTTTAAGCGCCTCTCCATTAGTTTTCCTTATCAAAACTGAGATAGGATCACTTTTGATTATGTTTTCTTCAATATTTGGCTGTGTGTTTGGTGAACATCTTGATCATTTTCTTGGTGGTGTAGGTCAAAATACTATCTGAAAATTTTAGTTCTTAGTAGCTTGGATTGTTTTTTTTCTTTTTCAGCTGTTTGTTTTTTACGGATTTTACTGGCATGTTTCACAGAAGTTGATGACTTGAGAGGGGATCTAAGAAGCATTTCTCTTCTTTTTCACTTTCGGACTGCCCGTGAAATGCTTCTCGGTTCCGCCCGAAAATAATTTCTTAAATTGTGGTATGGCAATGCTTATATGGTAATGGCCAAATAATTCAATTCCTTAGGGAATTTAAAGGAATATTCTTTAAACACAGCGATCAGATTTATAATTTGAGGTAAATCATAATTTAATGAACACTCTAGGTCTATTCAATATGGGAAAAACCACAGAATACAGGAAAAATATCTGTGTCTCACAAATTGTGGCAATTTCCAATCTGAACTTTTTCACAGTGCATAGGCCTATTGTTTTGTTTTATAAACATTCACCCAATATATTATTATAACATGTAATTGGCAAAACTTAGAAAAGGTTGACCACTCTCAAGGAACGCTTTGACAGTAAGCAACCGTTTTGGAACTGCAAAGAAATTCTAAAGATGAGTTACCTCTTTCAAATTTGGGTTAAATAGACTAAATCCTGCCACTTCGTTTTAAACCAAAGAGAAATACCCGGAATCACATGCCCGTTTTGCCCAAAGCCCAGATTTTTTCAAAGTAGTACTTTCTGGCGGTTGCGATTCCTATACATTAGTATTGTCAATTTTGTAACACTGTCTCTACAACCCTACCTTTTATAAAAGAAGTAGAATTAAGCTAATTTCACCCGAAGGGAAACCACTCTGGCATAAGTGGTAATCATCAGGTTGATGAAATAGCAAAAAATGCTATAAATAGCCTATTGACCAGCCAAGTGGGAGACCAATCCCAATTAGAGATATTTACCGATGGAGGCTATCAGATATTAATTTTAATAAGATTAATCCTATCCTTTCCCCCTTTCCCAATAAGTATCTTTCTAAAATTTATCATAGAATTCGTTCTGGAACAAATGGACTAAATTTCCTTGCATTCTCATATAAGCTTTCTAGTTCAAGTGGTTCAATTCCCCTGTCCCCTCTTTGCAGGCATTGTAATATGAATAATGAAACAATTGACCATTGCCTATTTGAATATAATATGCTGACATCTGCACAACATACCTTGCTTTCTAAACTGTTAAAATACTTCAAACACCACAAAATCCCACTATCAGCCAAGAGCATAGCCAACTATACGTGCACACAGAGCATAGAAAACGACATCTATCATCTTATATTTGAACTCCTAGAGTCAAAAGATCTGCTGAAAGATATCTGAATATATCTAATAAATATGAGGCAATCAAGCCAGTAGCTCTGTAGCCCACGGAGTGAAGCAAAAGGAAAAGGGCTAAATAGTTTTACTGAAAAGCCTGCCTGCTGTTAAATAGAAGAAGAAGAAGAAGAAACCAGTGTACAAGGGTACAAAATGTACCCTTCTTCAAAAAAGAAGAAAAGAAGAAGAATATTAAAAATAATTGTGTTAGAGAATTCGAAAATTTTGTGAAAACAGGACTATCAAGTGAAGTTTTCTTGATTATTTTTATTTATATAAAGTGGGGAATTTATCTCAACCATGATCCCAATGAAATTACCCCCTGATAAGGGATATACTAATAACCAAATGCTAGGCACCATCTCCCCATTACCAAGTGACCTTTCTGAGGACTCAGACTCCAATGAAACCATGGTCACTGTCCACTCTGAGGACTCAAATCTCCATGATGATGGCTTCAAAATAGTCACTCCTAAAACATCCAAGAGAAAACGGTACACCAGTTTCTCCCCATTAAAGACAGTTTCTACTACACCCCCATCTTCTTTGGAAGCAGAGCACTTCATCCACATTTTGCCTCCCTATCCTGAAACCATGTTCCAAATGAAAAACGTCCAAACAATTAGACTTGAGCTCGTCAAAATTCTGAAAACTAATTTCAACCTCAACATCAACAGAGATGGTTCAATTTTAATATCTATTCAAGCAGGCTTTGAAAATTCAAAAACAACTCTTCTGTCACTTAACTCCCTTGGAGGAATTAAGGTCCATTCAAAGCAATGGATTCGCCCTCCCCCTGCCCAAGCAAAAATTGTCATATACAATATCCCTAACGGTATTCCTGAAACTGACTTAAAGGATGGCCTTATGAACTGCAAAGGCCAAAAAATATCAGTATCAAAAGTCACCAGACTTGGAAAACCCAACAATGATGGCATATACACATCTAACTCCTACCTTTTCACCCTGGACTCCACCCTAGAGAACTTTATTGAACCTATATCCCTATTTGGCCAGATAAAGCCCTACAAAGAGTACAAGGCTAATCCAATACAGTGTGAAATATGTCTGATAAAGGGTCACACAAAACAACACTGCAAAACAAACCTGAAGAGGTGCAACCTTTGCCAAAACATCCATCCTCCAAACACAGCAAACTGTGCAAACAAGAAATTATCATGCATTAATTGCAAAGGTCCCCATTCTTCTGACAACAGATCTGTGTGCCCAAAATACAAGGCAAGATCAATGGCTCTCAGGTTGTCTGAAAAAGAAAACATCCCATTTCAGTTTGCACAAATTAAACTCATGGTGCACAATGCAGATACACCTGAATTCTCTGAACCAAACACACAACCTAATCAAAAAACTACAGCAAAAAGCTACAAGGACCCAACCACAAAAAACAATCCCTGGAATCAAGACCTTAGACTTTCCCCACCTTCCAGCCAGAGACTAAGACCCTGAATCTTTTATAAGTAAACCTGCAAAACCAACCTCATCAAAATCGCCAAAGGAAATATCAGAAGAAAATCCAAATCTACTTACAAACTAATGCCTCTACATATTCAACTCCAACTCACTTTCCAGAAAATACCTCACAGAAGATAAAAAATCCTCAATTCTAGAAGAGATGGCTAATACCTACTTCCCACAAAATCTCAAGGATACAGCCAACACAAATTTCAGCACTATACTCAGTAAACTAAATCTATCTATCAATGGCTAACCCTCAGTTACCTCCATCCTCCTCAATTTTGCAATGGAATGTGAGATCATTAAATGACTATAAAATCACTGACCTTCTTAAGTATACTTCTTCACACAACATAGACATACTATGCCTTCAAGAAACCCATTTAAACTTATCAGTTAATCTAAAAATTCCTGGTTATGATGTCCTAAGAAAAGACAGATCTTTGAATAGAATTGGTGGTGGAGTTGCCATCCTTGTACGATCTCACCTCAAATTCTGTGGTATAAGCCTCCCTGATTTCAGTCATGACATTGATGCAATTGGTGTAAAGTTGTGGCTGGCAAACATGGAGGTCACTGTTATTAATTTATATAATCCAAATGGCAATAACAATGGACATGATTTTTTCAATTTTATTTCTAATAATTTCTCAAATTGAAATCTAGTGGTTGTTGGGGACTTCAATGCCCATAGTTATATCTGGGGTTCTTTACCTAAAAATAATGCTGGAAAATAAATAGAGGAATTCCTCACCAATTTTACCAATATAGTACTAGCGACTCCTAGACACCTAAATACCTACTTCAGCAAAAGAAGTGGGAGTTATTCAACTATTGATCTCCAATTAGTTTCATCAAGTTTAATAAATAAAACTACTGTCAACACAATAGACAACCTCCTAAGTGACCATTTCGCCATATGCACAAAAATTGGTGACCCAGCCATTATTGACAATTTCATTTCCCACTATGTGTGGCAAAAAGCAGACTGGCAAAACTTCTCCCACATTCTCTCAAACCATGACTACTCTTCACTCTCCACTGACCCAAACCAACTCTCCAAAAATCTCACATCACTACTTCTTGATGCTGCAAAACTTACCATACCCCAGTCCCAATGTCCTAAAACACTGAAGAATAATAAACCCCCTAAGTCATGGTGGACATCCTCTTGCCAAGAGGCTTGGCACAATAAAAGGAATGCCATCAGATCCTTCAAGAGAAATCCATCCACTGGAAAATATATTGCAAAGCTACAAGCAGAGGCAAAACTTAAGAGAACAATCAAACTTGCAAAAGAAGAGGCTTGCAAAAACTTTCTATTGTCAGTGTCCCACAAAACGCCAGAGTCAAAGATTCATAAATTCCTGGACAGGATCTGTGGTAAATTTTCTACATAGAACCGCTTCCATGACCAGCTAATCTAAATGGTCAGCATTGGTAAAAAAATAAAGAAAAGGCTAAATTTTTGCATATTTTTTTGAGAAAAACTTCACGAACAACCCTCATAATTCACCTCAGATCAGCCTCACACCCCAGTTCGAATTGCCTAGGTACCTGTATCTACTCCAAAATCTTACAATGATTGAGTTGAATAAAGCAATCAATTAAATCAAACCCAAAACATCTTGCAGCCACGACCAGATCCATCCATCTTTGCTCCAACACCTTCCAATAGAGTTTAAAAAAGTACTCTTATCTCTCTTCAACAATGCCTGGAGCAATTCCTTCTTCCCGTCTGCTTGGAAAACATCACTCATCATCCCTTTATTAAAACAAAATAAACCCAAAGAGGACCCCAACTCCTTCAGACCCATTATGATTACCCCAGTTCTGGGAAAATTATATGAGAAGATAATTCACTCCCGATTGTATTGGTCTGCTGAGTCTAACCATCTCATCCCACATACCCAAACAGCATTTAGGAAATATCATTCTTCCATTGACGCATTTGTTTGCCTAACCAACGCCATATCTGAGTGCCTGAAAGACAACCAAATCCTAGTTGCAGCCTTCTTGGACTTCCAAAACGCATATGATAATATCCAACATCCACTCCTACTGCAAAAATTATCAAAAATGGGTTTTCCAATACCTGTAGTGAATTTCTTTAAAAGTTACCTATCTGAACACTCTTTTGTTCTCCAAGTAAATTCCTACATCACTTCTAAAAAGTCTGTCTCCAAAGGCCTTCCCCAAGGTGCTGTCCTCAGCTGTCTCCTGTTTTCACTATATTTATGGGATCTGAACCTACCCCAAACAAATATTCAGTTTGCAGATGATATAGTCCTATGGTCTACCTCAAATGATTTTGAACTAGCCCAATCCAAGTTACAAAAGTCACTTTATGCCTTTGAATGTTTCTCCAACAATTCATGCCTACCCACCGCCCCATCAAAATCAGCTATAGTGCAGTTTCATAACAAGAGAAATCCCCAATCTGCCCTACTAACCCTAAATGGTGTTGTCATCCAAGAGCAACAACACATCAAATATCTTGGCCTCACTCTAGACCAAAAACTAACCTTCAGGCTCCACATTGAAAATGTGAGAATAAAATGCCTCAGAAAAATGCGTATCTTACAAAGGCTACTCAATACGCCTTGGGGTTGCCATGAAAAAACTCTAAGAAATTTCTATAAGACTTATATTAGATCTCAGATTGATTATGGACTAATTGTATATGGCTCATGCTCAAATACCTTACTATGCAGTCTGGAGACTGTCCAGAATACTATGATCTGTGCTATACTTGGCCTCAGGAATCACACCAAAACCAACTTCCTCCTCAGTGAAAGTGGTCTCACCTCTATTGCCATGCGTAGAGACATCCTACTTGCCCGCTACTTTACAAAAATTGAAGGTAACAGTTCCCATAGATTACATGACTGGCTAAGAAACCCTGGAGCTTTTAGGGGCCTTGCACGGGAATTTGCAACCACCCAAATGACCTACCCCATACCTTCATCTTCTTTATTTCAAATTTACCCCCGGATACCTTCCTGGGCTAACCACTACCCAGAAGTGAACCTTTTGTTTGCGCCAGTTATTAAAACAGACCTTTCCCTTGCCTATGTAAAATCATTATTTCATGAATTTGAGTCTCAGAGATATATCCACCACCTCCCAATTTTTGTGGATGGCTCAAAAACAGATTCCAGGACTGCTTGTGGAGTCCACTTCCCATCTTTAGGTATAGCAGCTGCTGAAAGGCTCCAAAATGATGTGAGCATCATGACAGCTGAAATAGCTGCCATCAAAATTGCATTGGAAACCATTATAAAGATTCCAAACCCCCCAAGAAACTCCCCTCTTATAATTTATTCAGACTCAAAATCAGTCCTTGCCTCAATATCACCAGAACATTCAGACTACCCAGACAATGATACCTCCACCACTCTTGTACTATTTAACCAACTACTTAAACAAGGTATATCCACAAAATTCCAGTACATCCCAAGCCACATGGGTATAAAAGGGAACCACAAGGCAGATGAAATAGCTAAATCTGCCCTTCAGGTTGAAATAATTTCTGGAAGACCTATCCCAGTAAGAGATGTAAACCATTGGCGCCTAAAAATTTATCTAGCAAACCAATGTCCACCAAACCTTTCTCCATTTACATCCCGGAAAGACTCAAAGATGTACCACAGAATACGATCAAATGCTACTGGCCTTAACAGCCAAAATTATCACTATCAAAACACAACCATTCCAACAGTAATGAGCCCTCTTTGCCGCCTATGTCAAACTTATGATGAGACCATCAACCATGTTCTTTTTGGTTGCCCTGTGGCAACTCTCAACAGTAAAAAAGAATGGTTAACTTATTATGCTATTCTCAAGCGCCTCAAGCTAACCCCTAATATTGACCAACTAACACAAAGGAGACATTCTTCAACTGATGATGCTGAATTGTTCAAAGCTGTCTTTAACTGCTTTAATATAGGTGGTTTCATCAATGATGTATAAAGCCTATTATTGAATAATAATAGTCTAATCTCTATATTTGATTTCCCAGGACACCCCTGACACAATCAGACAATACGAAAAAGGTTAAATGGATTCATCCGAAGCCTATAATTGAAGAAGAAGACGAAACCATGTTAAGGCAAAACTAACTCGAACTAAACCACCTATTCCAGAAGATAATAATATTAATGACCTAGGTCTCATGCTTGACCAAAAACTTAATTTCCACCTCCACATTTCAAACACAATGAAAAAATGTTATAGAAAAGCAAATATACTAAAAAGACTTCTTTCCACACCTTGGGGTTGTAAGGAGAAAACCTTACTCCAGTTTTATAAATCACATATAAGACCCCATATTGACTATGGGCTCATTGTCTATGGTGCTTGTGCAAAGACCCAGATGCAAAAAATTGAAACAACACAAAATGATATAATACGTCTCATATTTGGTCTTAGGAAACCCACAAGCACCAAGTCTCTGCTTATGGAGAGTGGATTAACAACAATAAGGGAGAGACGTAGCTTTCTCTTGATAAAACATCTTACAAAAATTGAATCAAATAGCTCACACACATTACATAATTGGTTAAGAAATCCAGCCATGTATAGAGGTATTGCAGATGAGTATGCCAATATTCAAAAGAAGTTCCCTGTACCAGCAAAGTCTATTGCACGTACTTTCCCCCAATCCCCTCCATGGAATTGGTCATTTCCCATAATAAATACTGAATTTTCAAAATGGAATAAAGATTTAACCCCCATTGCTTTTGTCCAGAAAAAATTTGCAGAACTTAATACAATTACTTATAAAAATCACTTCCAAATATTTGTTGATGGGTAAAAAATGGATGAGAAGGTTGCAAGTGGTGTTTTCCTTCATCACCTGACAATTGCAATGGGAGAGAGATTATATAATAATTTATCTATAATGTCTGCTGAGTTAAATGCCATAATCATGGCATTAGAACACCTTAAGCAAAACCAACCTTTGATTGCAAATTCGAACAATATTATCATCTATTCCGACTCTTTATCAAGCCTTGAGTTGCTGGCCTCAGCTCCTCAATATAAGTTGGACATTGACACTTATCATTGTCTCAGTATTATTGATAATTTTGCTTCAAGTGGCATAAAAACTTACTTTCAGTACATTCCTAGCCACTCTGGCATAAGTGGTAATCATCAGGTTGATGAAATAGCAAAAAATGCTATAAATATTGACCAGCCAAGTGGGAGACCAATCCCAATTAGAGATATTTACCGATGGAGGCTATCAGATATTAATTTTAATAAGATTAATCCTATCCTTTCCCCCTTTCCCAATAAGTATCTTTCTAAAATTTATCATAGAATTCGTTCTGGAACAAATGGACTAAATTTCCTTGCATTCTCATATAAGCTTTCTAATTCAAGTGGTTCAATTCCCCTGTCCCCTCTTTGCAGGCATTGTAATATGAATAATGAAACAATTGACCATTGCCTATTTGAATGTAATATGCTGACGTCTGCACAACATACCTTGCTTTCTAAACTGTTAAAATACTTCAAACACCACAAAATCCCACTATCAGCCAAGAGCCTAGCCAACTATACCTGCACACAGAGTATAGAAATCGACATCTATCATCTTATATTTGAACTCCTAGAGTCGAAAGATCTGCTGAAAGATATCTGAATATATCTAATAAATATGAGGCAATCAAGCCAGTAGCTCTGTAGCCCACAGAGTGAAGCAAAAGGAAAAGGGCTAAATAGTTATACTGAAAAGCCCGCCTGCTGTTAAATAGAAGAAGAAAGAAGAAGGCCTGCTGTTAAATAGAAGAAGAAGAAATGATGAAGAAGAGAAGGCAAATGATCTCATTTTCAGAACACATGCCTCGATTATCTATAATTGATTGAAATAGTTAGTAAATATTTCTAATCTTTTTATTAGCTTTTCTTCAGTTTTGAATTATCCCTGAAACAGAGTGCTCTTTACAAAATTTGTCTGTAGAGGACATTAAAGAGTGTAAATGTATGACCATTCCAATTCATAAGGAGACATGTTAAGAAAACAATTCTTACTTCATAACATGCAAAATACTCCTAGGTAACATATTTTCAGGGGGAGAACCTTTATTGTCACTTCTTTCCTTCTATTCCCAGTGTTTTTTAAGGATAGGCTATTCATTATATCTCACAATAACATTGGTAAGTGTTTGGCATTCATAGGCTATTATTGACTTACAAATAAAGTGAACATACCTCAGTACTTTACCATTATATGGAAAAGGAAACCAGTCACAAAAAACCCATTTTTGACAGGTTAATTCAATAGACGGCTTCAGAGTAATGCAATCCATAGTATGGTTTTCATTGCATATACAATATTTAAACTGTTGTTTCTTGGGGTTTAGGGGGGGAGGTACCTAGGTTAGGTTATGTATTTGAAATATGCAAGGCTTTACCCACACCCCCCATAATGTGCAAATATATAGCCCAAATTTGTTTATAAACTGTAATATATTCATCCTATTTTATTTTATTTCATTAGCATTAACCAAACATGGCTTTTTAGAAGTGCCCATATGTTAGGAAAGTACCCTTACTTCTGAATGCCTTTTTTTATGCTCTTTATGAATATAATAATTGTTTATGTCTGAAATTCCAATTTAAGCCCTTTTTGAGCTCTTGAAAATGACTAAAATATTTCTAAAAAAGCTTTAAACATCTGTTTTAAACTTACTGTTTCATTATAAGTTCATTTTTTAATGTTTTATAATCCACAAGCACTGACTTTCTGCAATTAAGTTGGATAAATTAAAGTTCAATATATAAATTTTGCAATATTATGCTGTTTTCTCTATCCAAAATGTCAAATTTTCAGCATTTTTGACAAAATACCAAAAATATTAAAGCTGACAAAAGAAGGTTAAGCCATGAAAAAAGTGGTAAAGTCTTCTTCACTGCTTTTTTTGCTTTGGTGATATAGCATTAACATGGTGGATTAACCCCTCTGAGCTGACGCAAAGAATAGATACTATTTGGAAAGTGATTAGAGATGGTGGGCATCTGTGAACAAGTGCTAATTGAGACAGAAATTTGGGACAATATTTATGGGTGCCCACCTGCCCAGAGTCTCAGGCAAGTGACCCAAAAATTTTAAAAATTAAAATTTGCTCAGAATGCAGGGCTGAGCTTAGGCAATGAATAGGCACTGTTTGGAAGATGAAGATGGCTTTAAACATTTGTTTGCCTGCTATTCCAAGCAAATTAATGGTCATGTGTCAGTTCTAAATTCTTGGTCAACCTTCCTAAGACCATAGGCAGGTGTGCCCCTCTCATTCCAGGCACTCTAATGGTCCTATGTCAATTTTAAACTCTTGGTCAACCTGCAGAAAAAGGCAGGCTTGCCTTTCCAAAAACTAACACACAAGTAGTTGTCCAATAAGAGTCATACTTACTCCCACCATTTACCTATGCCATTTAAACATTTGCCTCTCAATTACTTGAACTCAAAGAGCTAGGGATAAGCAAATCGCCAGGTCTGGACAGACTTCATCCCAGAGTGTTAAAAGAAACTGCAGATATAATTGCAGAGCCTCTACTGATGATTTTTCAAAAATCCTTACAGTTGAATGAACTCCCTAGTATCTGGAAAAAGGCAACAGTGATACCATTGCACAAAAAGGGAAACTGCCAAGATCCTCTAAATTACAGCCCGATCAGACTAACTTGCAAAATACTGGAATCTATCACGGCTGCCCATATCCTTGAGCTCATGAGCAAAAGAAAGATTATCACTAGCAAGCAATTTGGTTTCTTGAAGAGAATGTCTGCAGAGTCACAGCTTCTTCTTGCGGTGGAAAACTAGAAAATGCACGCAGATAAGGGTCATCAAGTTGATGTCATTTACATAGACCTTAAAAAGGCCTTTGACAAAGTACCTCATTGTTGCCTTTTATATAAACTCTGCAACCTTGGTCTGGGAACCACAGTTGATTGGATTGAACAGTTTCTTATTGGAAGGTCTCAAACAGTATCAGTAGACAGAGTTTCGAGCACACTTGAAGTAGAGGTAATCGGCAGTGTTCCCCAGGGCTTGGTCCTTGGCCCTCTCTTATTTAACCTGTATCTCAATGATCAAGTAGAAGGTATCAACTCTGAGATTCTACTGTACGCAGACGACACCAAGCTGTATAAAGTAATTAAAACAGCTGCTAATGCACAATCTCTGCAAGAGGATCTTGACAAGCTCAATAATTTGGATGTCCAACTGGCTGATAGAAATCAATATTTACAAAAGCCACAAGCTAACAATAGGGAAACCTACTATCCAGAATGAATATAGACTAGGAGACTTACCCATCACATCCTGCCGGGAGGAGCGCAACTTGAGAGTTGTCATTGACAGCAACCTCAACTTCCAGGCCCACTACAACAGCATTAATAGGAAAGCAAATCGTGTTGCAGGAGTTTTAAGGCGCAACTTCACTTTTGGAAATGATAAGACCCTTTGCCTTCTCTACAAAGCTTTGGTATGGCCAATCCTTGAATATGGTCATTGCACTACACGTCCCTTTTACAACAAAGACATTGAAGCTCTTGAAAAAGTTCAAAGACAAATAACAAAGTTCTGACCAACTTTGAGAAATTTATCCTACAAAGATAGGCTCCTGAAGCTCAAACTCCCTTCACTAGCTTACCAACTGCACCAAGGAGACCTCATTGAGGTATACAAGCTTTGCTACGCTACCTACGAAAACATCCAGGCTACCAATGTTCTCAGCTTCAGGTACATGAACCTTCGTGGTCACAACCTCAAGCTTCAAGAGGAGAGGTTCCAAAAGGACATTGGCCGTTGGGCGTTCAAGAACCAAGTAACACAACACTGGAACAAGCTCCCCTTTGAAGTCATCAATGCTAGCTCATTAAACTTATTCAAGCAGGAACTGGACAAATACTATGGTGAAAGTGCCTACAATTTTTTTCGGTTTAAAAGATTTTTGTAGAGGCCCTGTGGCCTATTTGTTTAGCATTATATTATTATGTCTTGATGCCTACTGCAAAATACTTGATTTTCAATTCAAAATTAGCCCTTCTGTCAGCTTTAATATTTTTGGTATTTTGCCAAAAATGCTGAACATTTGGTATTTTGGAAGAAGAAATCAGCATAATATTGCAAAATTCATTTATTGAACTTTAATTTATCCAACTTAATTGTGGAAAGTCAGTGCTTGTGGATTATATAACATTAAGAAAATGGATTTATAATGAAACAGTAAGTTTAAAACAGATGTTATAATCCTTTTTACACCCAAAAACTAGAAATATTCTGGTCATTATTGAGAGCTCAAAATGGGTTTATGTTGGAATTTCTTATAGAAATGATATTCATAAAGAGCATAAAAAAGGCATTGAGTGGTATGTTCACTTCATTTGTAAGTCAATAATATGAACTGCCAACAATGTACCATAACATTTTTTTCAGTTTCAAAAAATTGGCTAAATGCAGTAAATTTTTTGCAGTTCATATTATTGACCCATGAATAAAGTGAATATACCACAATGCCTTTTTTATGCTCTTTACAAATATAATAATTGCTTCTATTGGAAATTTAAATTTACCCACCCCCACCCCCTAATGTGCAAATATATACCCTGAGTTGTAACCCCACAAAGAAGTTATCAAAACTAGTTAACTTATTGAAAAGTGGTTAAAAACATATCACTAGCTAATAAATAAGTTGTTCAAGAGTAACATATTACAAAAAAATTTATTTGTAACAATTCAAACCTCATTTATTAGGCAACTTAAATATTAACTTTTTTCCTACCATTTCAAGTTTTTTGAATGCCATCAACACAAAAAGTGCTGAATTTTGCAATTTGAAACTTTGCCATTGACAATTCAGGGTATATATTTACATATTTGGGGGGGGGGGGTGTGTTAAATTTGTAGTTCTGATAGATGCAATTATTATATTCATAAAGAGCATAAAAAAGGCATCAAGTGGTATGTTTACTTTATTTTTAAGTCAATAATATGAACTGCAAAAAATTTATCCTAAATGCCACATCATCTTAAAACGAAAGTACATGTGTTGCTATTGAAAATGCATTGGTAGAAGTATGGATATGTATATGCCATGGCAGGTCATCAGAGGCAACACTATAGCATTGCCTATAGTAAAGGCCATATGGCTCCAATGTTTTACCATTTATTTATTTATTTTATTTTTCCAGAAGCACTTCATATGGAAGGGATTGTTGTAGAAACTTCAAAGGGGGCTCATTTGATTCGAAATTAAGAGTTCTAGTGCCCTTTTTAAGGGTCAAAAGTGATTGGAAGGCAACTAACACCCCTTCCATATCCACCAGTTCCTCAAACACATCCAATCAAAATTTTGAGATATCCATTTTGTTGAGTATAGTTGATTTCCAGATAGAAATTATGTTTTTGAGGACGACACTCCCCCACAGCCCTCAGGGCAAGGGTTTTAAGTTATGCCCTGGGGGCATATAAGTTTTTTTTTTAGCAAGCTTTGTTTTAGAAACTTCTAAAAGGACTCATTTGATCAGAAATTCAAAGGGATAGTGCTCTTTTTAATAGTCAAAAGTGATTGGAGGGCAACTAACCCTCCCTCTCATGCCCACCTTTTCCCCAAACACATCCAATCATTTGAGATAGCCATTTTGTTCAACCTAGTTGTAAATTCAGGGAATTAGGTCTTTTTGGATGACAATCCCCCCACAGCCCTCAGAGCAAGAGTTGTAAGTTATGCCCTGGGGGCATATAAGTTTTTTTTTTATAGAAAGCGTTGTCGTAGAAACTTCAAAAAGGCCTCATTCGCTTGGAAATTTAAATGGCTAGTGCCTTTTTTAATAGTCAAAAGTGATTGGAAGGCAACTAACACCCCTTCCATGCCCACCAGTTCCCCAAACACATCCAATCAAAATTTTGAGATAGCCATTTTTTTCAACATAGTTGAAAGTTCTGGAAATGATATCTTTAAGTAGGACACTTCTCCCACAGTCTTCAGGTCAAGGGTTATAAGTTATACCCTGGGGGCATATATGGCTCTTAAGGAGGGAATACTCTTATAAACATCAGAGGCCTCATTTGATTACAAGTTGAAAGTTCTAGTCCACTTTTTAATATAAAAAGATATTGGAGGTTAACCAGTCCCCCCCCCACAAGCTCTTTTTTCTCAAATGCATCCAATAAAAATTTTGAGATAGTTATTTTGTTAAAAATGCTCAAAGATCATAACACAAAAACTCTGGCGTTGACACAACCCCCAGGGCTCAGGGCAGGAATTGTAAGTTATGACCTGGGGGCATATATGGCTCTTATGGAATGGATGCTCATATAAACTTCAAAGAGGGCTCATTTGATTGGAAATTGAAAGTTCTAGTTCACTTTTTAAGAGTCAAATGAGATTGGAGGGCACCTAGCCCCCCCCCCCACCTCCATGCCCTTTTTTTTCCTCAAACCCATCTGATAAGAACTTTGAGAAAGCCATTTATTTAAAAAATAGTTCAAAGACCATATAACGAAAACTCCAGTATCAACACAGCCCCCCAGGGCCTAAGGGCAGGCAATGTATGTTATGCCCTGGGGGAATATATGGTTCTTATGGAAGGGATGCTCGTAAAAACTTCAGAGAGGACTCATTTGATTGGAAATTGAAAGTTCTAGTTCAGTTTTTGACAGTCAAAAGAGATTGGAGGGTAACAAGCCCCCCCCCCCATGCCCCTTTTTTTCCAAATGGATCTGATACATAATTTGAAATAGCAATTAAGTTAAAAAAAATTTAAAAATCAGATAACAAAAACTCAGGTGTCAACACAACCCCCCAGGGCAGATGTTATAAGTTATGCCCTTGGGCATACATGGTTCTTATGAAAGGGATGCTTGTATAAATTTCAGAGAGGGCTCATTTGATTGGAAATTAAAAGTTCAAGTTCACTTTTTAATAGTCAAAAGAGATCTGAGGGCAACTACCCCCCCCCCCTCCAAGGCCTTCTTTTTCTAAAGCCATCTGATGAAAATTTGGTATAGACATTTTGCTAAAAAAAAAAAAAAAAGGTTGGATAAGAGAAACTCTGGTGTCAATACAGCCCCCAGGGCCTGGGGAGTTCTAAGTTATGCCCTAAAGGCATGTATGGTTCTTATGAAAGGAATGCTTATTTAAACTTCATAGAGGGCTCATTTGATTTGAAATTGAAAGTTCTAGCTCACTTTTCAAGAGTCAAGAGATTTAAGAGCAACTAGCTCCCCATGCCCTTTTTCCCCAAATCCATCCGCTACAAATTTTGGGAAAGCAAGTTTTTTTTTAAATTGTTCAAAAATTAGATAACCAAAACTTGGTGTCAACACAATCCCCCAGGGCCCTGGGAGTAGGTATTGTAAGTGTTTTCTTGGGGGTGTATATGGTTCTTATGAAAGGGATGCTTTATAAACTTCAGAGAGGGCTCATTTGATTTGAAATTGAAAGTTCTAGTTCACTTTTTAAGAGTCAAAAGAAATCCAAGGGCAACTAGCCCCCTCTGCCCACACACCCTTTTTTCCCAAGCCTATCTGATAAATTTTTAAATAGCCATTTCATTATAAATTGTTCAAAGGTCAAATAAGAAAAACTCCTGTATCAACACAACCCCCGAGGGCCCAGATGCAAGCATTGTAAGTAATACCCTGGGGGCATATATGGTTTTTATGGAAGGGATGCTTGTATAAACTTCAAAGAGGGTTCATTTGAATTGAAATTAAAAGTTCTTGTTCATTTTTTAAGAGTCAAAGAGGGCAACTAGCCCCCGCCCCACGCCCATTTTTCCCCAAATGTATCTAATAAAAATTTTGAGATAGCCATTAAGTTAAAAACTGTTCAAAAGTTAGACAACAAAAACATGGGTGTCAACACAACCCCCCAGGGTCTGGGGGCAGGCGTTATAAGTTATGCCCTGGGACATATATTGTTCTTATGAAAGCGATACTGGTATAAACTTCAGAGAGGGCTCATTTGATTTGAAATTGAAAGTTCGAGTTCACTTTTTAATAGTCAAAAGAGATCCAAGGGCAACTAGCCCCCCCCCCCCCCTTCTTTTTCCAAACCCATCTGATGAAAATATTGAGGTAGATATTTTGTTAAAAAAAATAGTTAAACGGTCAGATAAAAAAAAAAAAAAAAAAAAAAACTCTGGTGTCTATATAACCCCCCCGGGCCCAGAAGAAGGTATTCTATGTTATGCTCTAAGGACATGTATGGTTCTTATGACAGGGATGCTTGTATAAACTTCATAAACGGCTCATTTGACTGGAAATTGAAAGTTCTAGTTCACTTTTGAAGAGTCAAGAGATTTAAGGGCAACTAGCTCTCCCAGGCCCTTTTTTCCACAAACCCATCTGCTACAAATTTTTAGATAGCCAGTCTTTTAAAAATTGTTCAAAAATTAGATAACAAAAACTCCAGTGTCAACATAACCCCCCAGGGCCTGGTGGTAGGTGTTGTAAGTGCTGTCCTAGGGGCATATATGGTTCTTGTGAAAGGGATGCTTGTATAAATCAGAGAGGGCTCATTTGATTGGAAATTGAAAGTTCTAGTTCACTTTCCAAGAGTCAAAAGATATCCAAGGGCAACTACCCCACTTCTCCCACACACGCCCTTTTTTCCCCAAGCCTGTCCAATAAATTTTTTTAAATAGCCATTTGATTAAAAATAATTCAAAGGTCAGACAAGAAAAACTCCTGTGTCAACGCAACCCCCCATGGCCAAGAGGCAGGCGTTGTAATAATACTCTAGGGGCATATATCATTTTTATAGAAGGGAACCTTGTATAAACTTTGGAGAGGGTTCATTTGATTGGAAATTGAAAGTTCTTGTTTACTTTTTAAGAGTCAAAAGAGATTGGAGGGCAACTAGCCCCCCCCCCCCCTCCATGCCCTAAATGCATCAGATGAAAATTGTGAGGTATGCATTTTGTTAAAAATAATTCAAAGTTCAGATATCAAAAACTCCGGTGTCGACAAAGCCCCTAAGGACCCGGGGCAGATACTGTAAACGATGCCCTGGGGGGCACACATATTTGTTAGTGAAGGAATGCTTGCATAAACTTCATAGAGGAGACTGCAAGTTGTAATTCCCTTTTTAAGAGTAAAAAGTCATTAGAGGGCATCTATCCTCGCCCAACACTCCATTTATTTTTTTTCCAGATGTACTTCATATAGAAGAGTCATTGTATAAACTTCAAAGGGCCAAACTTTCTTCACTTTGATATTCTTACTTTGATACCAGTTTTGATACTTTTATGAAGATTTGACATTTTTTCAAGTTGGATTTTGAAATAAGGAATTTTTGAAAAACTTGAAACTTTTGCAATCAAAAACAAACAATAATTAATTAAAAAAAAAAAAAACTTTCCGAAAAATAAGTTTTTCAAACAGCAGATACAAATACCTGTTAAAATTCAAACTCAAAACGACCAGAAATTACTATTAAAGAAAAAATGAAACCCAAAACGAACAGAAATTAAATAAAAAATCATAGGAAAAAGCATACAACAAGTAATAATATAAATGAATAAATAGATCTTAAAGCAAGTAATGCTTTGGATTGAATGTGAAAATCAAGCTTAAAACAAAAAAAAAATATTTTGCTATTGAAGTATAAATGAAACTTAAAACAAACAGAAATTAAATAAACAATCAAAAGCAAAAAAACATACAATAAATGTTAATGTAAATAAATAAATAAATCTTACGACGAGTGAAACTTAAATTGAATATGCAAATCAAGCTTGAAATGAACAAAAAATAACTACAAACAAGAGTTTGGGTATCACCTCCTTCTCTCACTGTAAAAGTCTAAAACCTACTGCGTCATTGGCACTTTACTGAAAACTAAATGCGTCTTGAATAGTTATTTTCAATGCTCTAAGAACTAGAAAAGAAAGTATTTGTAACATAATTCGCTTTCAGTGAACCGCCAATGATGCAGTAGGCTTTTAGTTTTTATTTACAGTTAAGAAAGGGGGTGTATCCAAACTCTTGTTTGTAGTGAAAGTTTATTTGTTTTGAACAACTCTAGAAAGAACTAATAAATTAAACTGAACATTTTATGTATAATGATATTAATTGCTGAAAGCTCATTCGTTCAAAATTTTGCTATAATTTTAATGTTTATTTTCAATATTAAGTACAAAAGAAAATATTGGTAATAAATTTGGTTTTCAGTAAAGCGCCAGTGACGCAGTAGGTTTTAGACTTCCACAGTGAGAGAAGGAGGCGATACCCAAACTCTTGTTTGTAGTGTTTTTTTGTTCGTTTCAAGCTTGATTTGCATATTCAATTTAAGTTTTAGTTTCACTAAACTTTCCGAAAAACTTATTTTTTGGGAAAGTTTTTTTTAATTAATTACAAAAAAAAACTTCTACAAACTTTGTGTGGCATGCACCCTGCTATCTTTAAAAAAAAGTTATAGGATGGCATATCTTTCAGCAGAAATTTGAAAACAAACCAAATGCTTATCAAAAGCATGGGTTTTTTAATAATTTTTTTTTGCAAAGTTGGAAAAAGAAAGAAAGAAATAAAGATAAAGATTCTTCCCCTGGAAAATATGTTAACTAGGATTATTTTGCATATTTTGAAGTAAGAATAGTTTTCTTAACATGGCTCCTTATGTATTGAAATGGTCATACATTTACACCCATTAAAGTAATTGCAGTGGTGGTAACACAAAAAAAAAAAAAAGTATATTGACTGTAAATTTCTAGGTGGTACTAATTTAGCTAGGATGAAAGTGAAAACATTGTATGATGCCTTTTTTATGCTCTTTCATAATACAATAATTGCTTCTGTTGTAAATTGCATCTTGAGTCCTTAAAATGGCCCCAAAGGTATTTTATATTAATTATGAAAGCATAAAAAAAGCATTGATTGATGTTTTCACTTTCATCCTAGCTAAATTATATGGCTCATTGCAAATTTACCATGAACTTTACACCCCCCCCCCTAATGTGCAAATATATACCCTGAATTGTTGATGGCAAAGTTTTGAATCACAAAATTCAGTGTTATATTTGTTTATGGTGTTTGAAAAACGTGAAATGGTAGGAAAACAGCTTGAATTGAAAATAAAGTATTTTGTAGGTTAGGTTAGTTTATAACTCCTTTGTGTGGTTACAAAAATGAAATACCTTTGGAGCCCCTTTAGGGGCTCAAGATGCAATTTGCAACAGAAATAATTATTGTATTATGAAAGAGCATAAAAAAGGTAACAAATGATGTTTTGACTTTCATCCTAGCTAAATTATAGTGCCACCTAGAAATTCACCCTATTGACTAAAGATAATTCTATGAAAGAAATATAGGCCTAGATAACGCTTGGTTTCAGAAAAACAGTCAGAATCTTCAGCTTTTTGCAGAATTTTCAAAAATAAGCAAAGATTAATACAAAAATTAGATGAATTTCTTAGAAAAGTGGAAAAACACAAAATAGTCAATTTCTAAACTAGCTAGTGCCAAAGTAATAAAAAAATTTCACATCACTTTATTGACTGAACTCTTCTTTTTATATTGCTGAGAGACCACTTTGAAATCTGATTCAGAGACTGCTTGAAACCATTAAAATTGGCTTTAAAGTTCAGTTTTTTTGTGAATTTCAAGCTTTCTCTAGAGAGAACATGAACACAATGCATGGTACATTTTTTCTATGTTCATTCCAGAAGTATACTAATCACTTCCTTTACTAATTTCTTCTTCTGAGCCCTTAAAAGGATCCAACCTATATCCTTGTAAAAAAATTATTTCCAGAAATTATGAAAACTATCTCAAACAATCATAAATACTTATCTATCTCATTGTTAAAAGTATGGGCTGATTGCTTCATTTTACCTTCCCTGTCCCTAATGGATAAATATACAGTATACTGTATAATGCTCAGACCTCATTTTATAGTAACACTAGAGGGTTACAGCTCCTCTGATTGAAACAGGTTAGTAAAAAAAAATAGTGTTATTAGATTCCTTACTTTTGTTCTTTCCAAATGTCATGGTTGCTTATGTGACTATGCACCCCACGCCTTAAAGATTCTATATAGGCTATAGCCTAGCAATAGGAAAAAAAAAATACTAAAAGAAAACACAAAGCAATGAAATTCCTAATTTATAATGTGCTGCATGTTCCTATTAATCATATTATTATGTTTTCCTCCATTGATGTCCACATTTGTAAATCATTTCAAATAATATTTTATCCATAATTCTATGGTAATAACTCTGGGGGAACTGGATTTCATGGAGTCAAGAATACAGCCACCCATTTCAAAATTCATCACAAAAGGAAAAACAATGAAGAAATATTCTATGGGGGCTATATATTGGACAATCAAAGGGGGGGGGCGGGTTAGAGCAGTTGTGCATTTCAGAAAACTAGCCATGATATTTGGAAAGAGTATAAATTAAGGAATCTTAGAGAGAAAGGGTATCACTTAAAGAGAGGGTATAACTCCAATGTTACCTATTTTTTAATTGTGCAGCTCTTTTCTTCTTTTCTATTTTGCAGTGAATGCTAATCAATTAGTGTGAAGAAAAGCCATGTATATATATATATATATATATATATATATATATATATATATATATATATATATATATATATATATATATATATATATATATATATATATATATATATATATATATATATATATATATATATATATATATATATATATATATATATATATATATATATATATATATATATATATATATATCCGTTAAGCAGAGGCGTTAAATGAAGCAATGCCCTTCTATTATTGAGATAAGTAAGTATTTATGATTATTTTAAAGTAATCTTCAAGATTTTTGTAACCCTTTTCTACTGGCAAATAAAATGGAACAAAGTGTCATGTTAAGGGTGCTTTTAAAGGCAAAATAAATATTTTTAAATGGAGTCACTGGTATGTTTGGAAAGGGTATAAAAAGACACATTGAATAGTGTATTGACATTCTGCCTAGCTCAGTAATAGAAAAATTAAAAATTTGCCCCCTTCTTTTTTCATTTATTTGAAGTTCATCTAACTCAGCTTGCCTAGACTTCCAAAACTTCCATTATTTTTCATGCCAAAAAATAGGCTAGTCCAAAGCTGTGCCTTACTAACAAGCCATTTGCCATCCTTCTGCGATTTTGAACAAAGTTAAATAATTACAATTAACTATTGAATGCCAAAAGTTTCAAATTGTAATAAGCTTATTTGGCCTGGAGATGCTACATACCTGTGTGTTCAACAAGTAAAATATTTTACCACAACCTGTAGGGGCTCAGATACTTTTTTTTACCAGTATAGGTGAACCTATCATAAGTATATGTTAACCTGGGAAAACTGTAGCCTGTGTTATAAATCTTCACAATTCTGTGTATTTATAGGGACTTCTTGTTGCTGTCCCATTATGGAAAATTCAACTAAGAAACATTGTACTATTTCTCTTGAATTTGAAGATTTAAAGCTGAAAATGTTAGCAGTTTTGTCATAATAAGAAACTGAGTCAATATAAAAATGTCTGGAATGGCTGAAGAGAATACCTTTTTGGAGCTTTCTATTGTTAAACAAGGTAAGTTTAACCTTGTTCTTCTGTTTCACAATCATCTTGTGTAGTTGGCCCATCTCTGGGAGGGGGTTGGGGGATTTGCTTGTAGGGTCCAAGTAAAAACAAGTTGCTTTTTTGGGCGGATTTGGAAAAAAACAAAGAGCAAACCACGCCACATAGTAGCCAAAAGTTTAAGAACGTGTTTTTTAAAAAAAAAAACTGTCTAGTGAAAAAAAAATACCATTTGTAGCTGATTCAGGAATGGTTTATAATATTTTGATTAATCTCAATGTCAAAATGTTGTTGCCAAAACAGAGTAATTAGAATTTTGTAAAAGAGCCCGAGCCAATTGAAAATGGTGTCAGATCGAAATGAAAAGGGAAACATTTTAATTACCAGGGTCCAAAACCCTTACACAAAAATTACAGGCCCTCATCTTGAACAACAACAAAAATGACTTGTTTACATGGGAAGCAGTGATGTTTCTTTTATTTCATTTCCTTTTTTTCCCTTGCCATTAGTGAGGCATGGGATGATCACAGAAAGCTGTTTAAGGACTTATCCAAAAGCTAATTTTATATCTATGTGTTTTTTATGAATTTCACTTGATAACGCCATCTTGAAGTGCCATATGGCACCCAAAAACAGTACTTTTGGTGTCATTTCTGGAGTGGAAAGGCTGGGAGGCATGAAAAGGGTAACGTTGTAATCTACTTGGCTTAAAACCCTTAACCTCAGATTTATAGTTCTTCTGCTTGTGTACTCTCCATCCCAGCTCTCTTGATAAGTTTTGTACATTGTCTGCTGACTAGTAGAACAAGAAGACTACTGCAACATTGCAGGAGAGGTTTAATTACTGGCTTCAAAGCTCTTGATCATATTGCTGTTACTATGGTAACGCCATTATGAAGCCAAGTATGACACTTATGTGCCATTTCTGGAGTTGAAAGGCTGGGAAGCATATAAAGGGTAAAATGATCAGGAGATGATGGCCTTTTAAAAAAAAAGGTATTTTGCCACAACAGAGAAGCGTTTTCTGCTGCTTTGTGCCACAAAAGATCATTTTGTGCCCAAAGAGTTTTGATATACCAGAAAATGTAAGCTCTAAGATGGCTTATCGATTTTCCATGGTCTAAGCCTTTAAACCGGAGTTTTTCATTAATTTTGCCCTCAACCTCCCAACTCTCTTACGCGAATTGGCGCCACTGGCATACATGCTACTAGTTTTCTAGCTTGTAACCAAATAGTCAGCCCTTGAAGTAAGTATTTTCGAAGACCACACTGCCTTTCCATGATGTACAAACAACAGTTCAAATAGGGATAAATCCTTTTATTAGACAGTAAAAATAAAGACAAAATCTCTGGATATTTTTCGATCACTGTGTATGTGATAGAAGTATCCAAAGATATTTGTTTTTGTTGTCACTGTCTATTTAAAGGATTTATCCCTATTTGAACTGTTATTTTTACGCCTTGAAGTATTGTTTTGTAGGGAATTGGGATCTTGCTCTTAATCTGTCATCTTGAAAATGGGGACAAAAAGAAATATATTACCCCAGAAAAGAAGGAGGTAAGAAGATGTACTTAGGGTTGGCAGCCATTGATATTATTATGATCCATTTGATTAAATTTAGTAATAAGCCTTTTGTATAGCTACTGCCTGTCATACTCCTGTTCTGGATCATTAGCAAGGACAATATGATTATCATCAATATTTATTGGTTAAAAATTCTTGGTTCATTACAGTGTTGTCAAAGATATAAGCTATGACCATTTTGTTGGTTTTTCTGAATTTTGGATATTAGAATTGTTAAGCATTAAACTGAGTTAATTCCCAAAAAACAATACAGCCTTGCTTCATTCATAAATAATCAGAAAAGAAATGTAATTGGACTAGTGTCATTAAGTCCTCCCTCCCCTCCTGAACTTATTTCCTGGCATGATAATAACTAAAACTTGAACTAAGGTGAGTAGTTAAGCATATATTGGAATGTTTATGCTAATGTTTGATATTGTCTTTATTCATTTACTATGCATCAGGGCATAGCCTACATTTTCTCCAAATCTGAGGTTCTGCCCTGTTTATCTCCTTCTACGCAGAATCACCAGTTTTAACCTGTCATGTTGTTCTTGGACTATTAAGCCCTTTTTTTTTACAGAAATCTCTGAGAAAGTTTTCTTACAAAATATTTGCTTTGTTTTGGTTCAAACAAAGTCCATTTTGCTTACCTTTCTTCTATAAAAATGGTATCGGAGGGAAAGGGATGTTGAAAAAGCAGCCTACCCAATATGTTTTCCCAATCATAAGGATTTAGGATTTAACAATTATTGAAATTCCTTCAGTGAGTCCAGCTCAAATTAGGTGCAACATCACTATTATTCTGTTAAAAAGGTTGTAGTGAAATTTTGGAAGAGTTTTGGGCCCATCTAGTGAAGGTGGAACCTGCCTACCTTTGTGAAAAAAAAAAAAATTGAGAGATTAGGTTGGGTGGAGTCTTCAGTGGTCATGGGCATGGGCGCCCATAAGCTAAATTCCAGGGGGGGCAAGAGCCCCCCCCATATGGGCGCCCATGGTCATGGGCCCACTATGCTTCTCTAAGCATAGAGATTGAAAATTCTTGTGTAATTTCGCTTCAAACAAGATGTACCTTTGTGCTAAACTTTCTTGGTTAGAGCTGTTTGGGCTGTTTTAGCAGCTCAATTTGACTGTCATACTGTACAGATGTAACTCCTTCAATAACTTAGCTATTCAGAAATGATGAACTATGCCTATTTTTCTGCTGAAAACATGGAATCTATATCTCTAATAATATAGAATAAATTTCCTCGGGTGATTCTGCTTTTAACATGATTGGCCAACCCTTTCTTATTGCTCAAAATCATAAGGAGGATATTGGAGGGCTGAAGGGCACATGTTGGTCATGTAATAAAACAGATGAGACAATTCTTGTATGATTCTGGTTCATACAACGTATCATATCCCTACCTTTCTTCTAAAAAGTTTCTTATAGGAGAGAACTAAGTAGGCCTACAGTCTGAATTTACCTCGTTTTTACATCATCTCAGGACTAAGCTCTTTGTTGCACCGTGTCATGATCAAGTTGTGTTTGTGCATATAGTCATCATTCTATCATCTTTCTTTACAGTCTTCAAGACTGGAGTTGTCATCCCCTAGGCATGTTTGAAAATTTTATATCTCATGAGGAGATTTTTGTATAGAAAAACTGATGTCATGTTCTCTGATCGGCTCATCTAAGTTTGGTGATCAATATTTTGAAAAGTCCATGTTCCTTGGCTGAAAACCAATTGGTTGGGTTTTTAATATCCCTACCAAAAAAGAGTGAACCCATTTTATCCTATTTTACGCTATTATTACTAAAAATATCACTATTGAAGTATCTAAATTCCAGATGCCAGGTTAGGCGGATTACACTAGGTTCTACTGCAAGTTCAAGTAAAATAAGTACTAAGAAAGGAGCAACTTGGAAAATGTAGGCTACTGACAGACTCAATCAACATCACCTACAGAAAAGACCAGTAATGGTGGGCGGCAGGAGTTCTAGAAAAGTGGATAACGCTTTTTCTTTGGATCTATATTTGCTCTTATTTTTTTTTAACACCAAGTTTTGGCATTGGGGTCTCGAAACTGTAGCCTGCCTGCTCGCCTTTTGAATGAACCTATCCATTCAACAGCAGAAACATGGCTTGAAGAAATGAAAGTTCGCCAGTAAATTATCAGATAGTACTCTTCAAAATAAATTATGAGACTCCGTTTATCTCATACACTGTTGGCTGAGGCTCAAAGACCAGCAGAACTGTTCATTTTTGCCCTGAGTGAGAATTCTACGCTGGTTTTCAAAATGTAATGATATATTCATCAGTTATACTCTCTAGGGTATTCTTATTGTTTCTTTATTGGGGGGAGGGAGGTGTATTCTGTAATTATTGTATTTGAGGTTGTCTGTCTTTGTATTGTTAGGCCCCCAACAAACTAAGCTTCCCGGGTCAAATAACCCTTAGTGTTTGTAAACTTTTTTTTTTTTTAACATCAATAAATTGATTGATGGATTAGTTCGACTGGAGGTCCACTTTTCGTGACACTGCAGACACTTGATCTTTAACACTTTCTCGACTATGGCAAAAAAACTGTGCAAAACTAGTGTTGCTCCCATATTATAATTAAGGGAGCTAATATTCCTGTAACACATTGTATTAGCCATTCAATCTTTTAGTCGCTGTTAGTTTTGAATCTTGGGCTAATTACTATGCTGATCTTAAATCATGATAAATACTTCCATCAGAGTTCTGTTCCTAATTGCTGTTGTTTTTTTGTTTTTTCCTAATTTTACTTAAAATTCTTTTAAAACGCGTTTTCTTCCAGAAATTGAGGATGAGCTCATTGGCACAGAAAACTCAAGAATATTGTTGGACCACTATGATGCTCCTATAGAAACTCCCTCCTCCAGTTCTGTACAGCCTAAACTTGAGTTTGAGTTTATTCCACTTGAGTCGAGTTGTATGAAAGGTACCGCTTATGTAGGAACAAGGCGACTTGTGTCCCCACACTAATCTCTTCTGTGCTGTTAAGTATATCTCTTTATTTGGAACGCAAAAGTGCTCAAAAGGAGGGAAAGATGATTGTTATGTTCATTTGTTGTGGTTTTTCCCAGGGTTGAACATTTAAAGTAGCTGAACATTTAAAATGTGTTGTCCTGTTATGGACTGCCACATAATTTAGAATAAGTAGATTATTTTAAATTTTGTGGACAATGCTTATAATTAATGTTCTGTTAAGTATATTTAACACATATAAAAGGAAAACACAGTTTTTAATGTCCATATAAAAGTGCAGTTAGTACTTAGATATCACTGAGTTCTATCTGCACTTAGTAGACACTGCATTTAGTAGATTGCAATCTACACTTATTTTTGTCTTTTTACCAAATTTGTGTGGTGTAGTGGAGACGTTTAATAACCAGTTATATTAGGTCTTCACCAACATGGTTGGGTTCTCTTAACTCAAGTCGTACTTCAGTTGAAGATTAAGGCTCAAATGGATCTCTTTTTCACGATGCTCTTTACTATTACTTTGCCTGTCAATAAAATTTTCACCCCCTGAAACACCCCTGGTGTTTCAGGCGGTGAAAATATCGACACAAATTACGAAGATTAGTGTGGCGAGTAGATTAGATAAATGTCTAAGTTTTTCATACTGAATAGTCCTGAATAAGTAGGAGAAATGCAAATAATTATAAATAATATAACGTACCATTGATGTTAAAGAGGGTGTGGTGAATGCTAATATTCTCAGCCACACAAATTGTATCAGCTAGTAGTAAGCATTTTGTTTTGAATTCAGAGAAAATAGAGATAACTGGTAAAGCAAGTTTCGCAAGACTGAAAGTCACCCAATATAACTAAGACTTAAAATTCAAACATCGCTTTGATAAAATTGAACAGCTGAAATTTAATTAAATACTGGATGTTGTTAGAGCTCAATGAGGAATGTAATTGAATCACAAAAAGGGTCTTACTCTCCAGATATTAGAATTTGTATATACAGCAGCAGTATATATAGCTCTGCAACGGTGGCATAGTAGCATTTACTGGGCTGTCGTGTGGTATTTCGTATTTCCATGTCGGTGTGCGCTGGAGATATAAGAAGGAGTTCTTAAGAATTATAAACATGCTAAGAACCTCAAATAATAGGTTAAATCTGTGTATTAAGTTTTGATATTATACTTTATTCCATTATATTATATTTTTAACATGATATAAAAAATCATGTTATATTTTATAAATTGTTTAGCTTGTAGTTTTAATTAGTTTTAAAGTATATTTTCCAAAAAAAATTGTTGTATGGACAAGCAAAATACGATATTGAAACATATAACGATCAGTAATAAAGCCATTTAATAAGTCAGTCATAAAAAGAATAGATATACCATAAATACACAAACGAAATCTGTAACAGACACAAATGATTATGAATCAATAAATGTAACCTAAAATGAAAAGAAGTTGCCACAAATGAAAACGGAGTTTCCACTCTTTATAAACTCTCAAAGTGGTAGAATGTTGTACGATAAAAATACCAATGTCTCAAAATAGATACAATTTCGATAGTTTCAATTAGGTTGTACTATCTTAAAAGCTCAATTCTTTACCATTATCTCTCCTTTTGACTCCATTCCACTCAAATGTGTAGAAAATGAATACCCTTATAAAATTCTTAGATGTCAGATTGTAATTTCTATTTGTATAGAAATCGTGTAGAAAATGAATACCCAAATAGAATTTTTAGACGGCAAATTGTACTTTCTACCTGTCTAGAAATTGTTTAGAAAATGAGTACCCAAATAAAATTTTCAGACGGCAAATTATAATTGCTATTTGGCTAGAAAATTTATAGAAAATCAATGCCCAAATAGAATTTTTAGACCGCAAACTGTAATTTCTATTTGTCTAGAAAATGTGCTGTAAATCAATACTGGACCTAAATAGAACTTTTAAACTGCAAATTGTGATTTTTCATTTCAGTAAGATGGTGTCAATTTCCCGATTTATCAATTTATAATTCAATTTTGTCAATACCGAATCGTTTTATTTTTCTTAGTTACCATTTTGAATTGGGTAATCGATAAACGTTTGTCTACCTGTTATAGATTTTAAACAAATGCGAACAAAAGAAAGAAATATAGATATTAATTAATGACATGCCAGACTAATAAAACCCTTTTTGATTTTTTAAAAAGCTAATCAAACAGTTCGTGGTAACGAACCGTAAGTAAGGTGCGACCCGGCTCAATGGTAACTGAAACTCTAGAAAACAGGATTTTGATACTAATAGATACATCAAAGAATCAAATTTTAATGCTGATTTCAAATATATAAGTTCCATCAAGTTTAGTCGTATCCATTTAAAGTTACGCGCCTGAGAAAATTTGGTTGATTTTCGAAAAAAGGGGGAAAGACCCCCCTAAAAGCTATAGAATCTTAGTGAAAATGACACCATCATATTTATCCCATCAGAGACCCCTACTGTAGAGGTTTCAAGCTCCTATCTACAAAACTGTAATTTTACATTTTTTGCCATAAGAAATATAAAGGATGTGTTTTTTTTTTTTTTTTTTTTTTTTTTTTTTTTTTTTTTTTTTTTTTTTTTAGGGGTGATCGTATCGACCCAATGGTCCTAGAATATCGTGGGAGAACTCATTGGAACGGAAATTAAAAGTTTTAGTGCCCTTTTTAAGTGACAAAACAAATGGAGGGCAACTAGGCCCCCTCCCACGCTCATATTTTTTCCCAAAGTCACCCAATCAAAATTTTGAGATAGCCATTTTGTTCAGCAGGGTTGAAAATATGATAACTATGTCTTTTGGGATGACTTAATCCCCCGAAGTCCTCGGGGGAGGGCTGAAAGTTATGAACTTTACCCAATGTTAACATATAGTATTGGTTATTGGGAAGTATACAGACGTTTTCAGGGGGGATTTTTTCTGGTAATGGGAGGGGTCGGGGGTTATGTGGGAGGATCTTTCCATGAAGGAAGTTTTCATTGGGGAAGGGACATTGCTATGACGGGGGCGCCGGATTTCTCAGCATTATTTAAAAAAAGATCATAAATTAAATAAAAAAAAAGTTTTTCAACTGAAAGTAAGGAGCAACATCAAAACTTAAAATGAACAGAAAATATTACGTATATAATTGGGTTCGCCCCCTAGTAAATACCTCGTTCTTTAAGCCAAAGGTTTTTTGTACTTTCATAAGAGTTATTGGTTCTAATTAACGGTATTTGTGATTAAGGGGCAATTTTTAAAGAATTGGAACAAAATTCGAATTTTAGCTTAAAGAGCAAGGTATTGACTAGGGGGCGAACCCCCTAATATACGTATTAAAAATATATGGATATAGAAGTTCGTTACTTAAGTTGATTCGTAAGTTACGTATATTTATTACTATTAAAAACGTTCATAAATAAAATTAAACAAGTTTCGAGAAAGCCATTTAACCAGATAAAAGTAAAATTAATATGCAAATTTTGTTTTAATTATTCATGTACGGTTAACCAAAATCAAAACCTGCATTAATTCAAAGACGTTCAAAAACTAAATAAAAAAAACAAGTTCTTTTAACTGAAAGTAAGGAACGACGTTAAAACTTAAAACGAACAGAAATTATTCCGTATATGAAATGGGCTGTCCCCTCCTCAACGCCTCGCTCTTTACGCTAAAGTTTGGCTTTCTCACGCCTCTATTTTTTTAAACAATAAAAAACTTTAGCGTAAAAAAGCGAGGCGTTGAGGAGGGGACAGCCCCTTTCATATACGGAATAAAAATGTAGAGGGGGATCGGGAGGAATATTTTCAATCTCACAAATGAAAAATCTGCATGATGGATGGCATTATATGAGCATGACATGTTTATTCCTTTTTTTGGGAGGAATCATTTGCTGTTTTACGTTGTTGAAGTCTATTTTCCAAATTTTTCTGTGTTCAGGTAACATAATTTTTACCAGAAGAGCTTTGCACGTTTACCATCTTTCGGAAACCAAATATTTAGAATCTTCAAAGATTATTTTTGATATAAGATTGGATTCACATATTTTTGCAGTTCCGTAAAATTCTGTTATACTTCATGATTTATTTAAAGAATTGGAATGTTATGGCGTTAAAAAATAACTATCGTATCGACATTTTGACTGACGAATTCAGGCGATTCAAACTGGACTTCCTAGGAGTTTCAGAAACTCATATCCCACGGGTAGGAAACATGAAATTAAATGATGTAGAATTTGTTTACTAAGGCAGGAAGGATGGGGTACGTAGACAGGGAGTATGGCTTATGATGAGTAAGGAAGCTGCTAAGTCTTGTTAAGGCTGGGTAGGTATCAATAATAGAATACTAGTCGCTCATTTTATGACTAAAAAGTTCAGGGTATCAGTTACAGTAGTATATGCCCCAGTAGAATCTACTAAGAGAGATACTAATGACTCAGATGAATTTTACTTACAGTTACAGGAGCAAATAGACAGGGTCCCAGGTTAAAATATGGTGTTTTTATTTGAAGATTTTAACACCCGGGTCAGTAGAAATAATTATAAATGGTATCCTAGCTTAGGTAAATTTGGTGTAGGAAAAGAAAACAGCAAAGGGTACAGACTGTTGCAATTTTGTAGGCATAACAATCAGTTATAACCAATACGATGTTTGGTCATAAGATGGCCCATAAGTTAACATGGTATTCACGCGATGGTAAGACAGCAAACCTTATTGATTATGTTATTGTAAACCAAAGACTGGCAGGATCAACACAAGATGCTAGGGTATATATGAGTGCTTTTATTGGTGTTAAGAGTAAAGATCGCCATCTGGTATTGTTTAGGGTTAACTTAAAGGTGAAATTTCGGAAGGGTAACTACTTCCCGGGAAGTTATGATATTGGTATACTTCAGGATGAGAATTGTAGAGAAACTTTGCAGGAACAGTTGAATACTAAGTGGAGAGTTTACTATTTGACAATGAGGAAGATGAATGAATAATTTTAGGAAAATAGTTTGCGAAGTTGCTGATGGTGTCTTAAGGAAGAAAGCTAGGACCGCAGCTAGGACTATTAGTGAAAAAGCTTTATGTATAATAGAAAATAGAAGGGGCTTGTATAAGAATTGTCTGAGTGATAGATCATATGAAAACGAAAAGAATGTAAAGAAAGTGGAGTAAGTATTAAAATATGAACTAAGGAGGTGTGAAATGGAGGCCATGGATAAAATTGACGAGGATCTGGAAGATGCAGTTAGACGGCATAATAGTAAGATATTATACTGGCATGTTAATAAATGGAGATGGAGTAGTCAATCCGGACTTGTCCCAGTTAAAGATAGGAACGTGGCCACAGGAAAGACTTAAAGAGAGATGGGCAGAATATTTTGAGAATGTGCTTAACCGAGACAGAGTTGCAGTAAAAGATACATAGGAAAATGAAAAAGTCAGATACCTTGGATGTGAAGGAAGGTTTGTTTTGTGAGGAAGAATTAGCAACAGTACCAAAAGGATTAAAAATAATATGGCTCCAGGTGCTGATAGTGTGGTAAATGAGTTTCTTAAATATGGCGGCTCTGAGGTTAGAAATAAGTTACTGATGATTATGAAAAGGGGGAAGTACCTAGCTATTTTAGGAAAACCTTAATTAAACCACTGTATAAGAAAGGTGGTAAGATTGAGTATGGTAATTGTTGACGCATTAGCCTGGTCTCTGTAGGTATCAAATTACTTAGTAATTTGGTACTTTTATACTAATAGACGCTGTAGACAAAGTTTTAAGTGAAGAACTGTACGGTTATACAAAAGGTAGAGGATGTGTTGACAAAATTTTGACTCTTAGGTTAATAATTAAGAAGGGCCTGAGTTATCAAACACCTTTGATCCTCAGTTTTATAGATTATGAGCAAGCGTTCGATTCTGTTGATAGAAGAGCTTTGGCGAAGCCTTGTATGGTATCCCAGACAAACACATTAAAGTGATTAGTGCTATATGCGAGAATAACAAGGCTGTGGTTAATCATATAACCGCAATAGGAAATAAGGTTAGCAGCTGGTTTCGTATTAAATCAGGATTTAAGCAGGATTGTGTTCTATCACCCTTTATATGGATCATTTTGATGGATTTTGTCTTAACGAGCACAGAAAAGGCAATGGGAGATCACGGAATCAAATGCGGAGGGAAAACTCACACTGGCTTATATTATGCTGATGATTTAAGCATCCTAGATGAAAGTGTGATGGAACTGAATGAACTTAAGAGGTTTAGAGGTTTTGCGTGTTCAGGGTGCTAGAATAGGTTTGAAAATTAATGTTAATAAGACTAAGTCACTAAGGCTAGGAATAAGTGAAGGTGAAAAGGTGACGCTGGACAGTGAAAAGATTTATCAAATGGACAGCTTCACTTGCCCTGTTAGTGTTATTAGTGCAATGGAGTGGGACTAATGAAGATGTTAAAAATAGAATAGCCGGCTCAGAGTGTTTTTTCACACTTGAAAAGGTTTTGAAGAATAGGAAGGTGAGTCTGCAAACCAAGATTAGAATTTTGGAAGCTACAGTGGTCAAATATGGCCATGAAACATGGGTGCCCCGAAAAGCGGATGAAGATTTGCTAGGTGTTTTCCAGAGAAATAGCCTGCAAATTGTTCGGGGCACCCAGCTGACTGGCCGTAATTTAAACAGTAGGCTGTACGAAAAGTGTGGCTCAGTCCCGCTTTCTAGCGCTGTAATGAGAGAAAGGTTGATATTAATAGGACACCTTCTGCGGATGAAGAATGGCAGATTGCCAAATATTGCCTTTTTCGGCCAACCGTCTTGGGCTAAACGGGAAGAGGTCGTCTGCAGTTTGGGTGGGAGGATGTCATAAATAAAGATTTAAAGGAAATGGGAACTTCGTAGGAGAATGTAAAGAGGGAGGCTTAAAATAGATTGGGATGGAGGAGGAGCCTGCTTACTTTTGTTGGCCTAAGGGGTCTAGGTTCTACAGTGATTTGTTAGTAGTAGTAGTACTACTACTTCTCTCTTCTGGCCAAAACACCCTTGTTCAAATGATTGTTACCAAGTCTTTCGTCTTTGTTGCAAAATCTGCTTTTATTATGTTTGTTCTTCTAATCGATTTACTGCTTTGTAAGAACTAGATCATGCTTGAATCCTCAACGATGAACACCGTTAATGGCAAAAGCAAGTATAAAATCAATAATGGTTTTACTTGTTAACCTTCCAAACAAAGGTAGGCGAGATTTTCAAACAAATTTTTTGGAAAATCATATGCTGTCACCTGTCATTAGTCTCTAAACAGAGGTTATTAAGAGAGAATTGACGGGGAAATCGTTTGGTATGATTGGTTGACGGATAAATGACCTAAAACAAGACTTAATTTTTTGATTGCCATTTTTCTTTAAATCTGTCTTTAATTATGTCTTTAGTAATTCATCACTATTCCATTCACAAATTCTTTTTTTCAGATGCAAAATACGACTTGTACAATCTTAATAATGAAATAAAAAGTATCAGTTGGCCAGAGACGCTGTTTAAATAATTGAAGAACTTTTGTATTGTTTCTAGGTTGTTTAATTTCACAATAATTTGCAACTATTATACAATAAATGAATGTGAGACGTGAAAAGAGTTTTTGCTAAAAACTATTTGAGGAAAACTATTTTCACCAATGTGAGTATCTAATTTTTAAGAGGAACATGTTAAAAAACAAAACCGAAATCACTTATAGAAATGACTATTATGAGTGGACAGCAGCACTTTCGAAAGGACCATCTTCTTGATCTTAAATTTATTTTATTAACTAGTCCTTTACATTCTTAAAATGGAGCTTTCTTTTTTGCCTGCTTTAACGGACCTTTCCAATCGAAAAGAAAAATATGGCTTTAAAAAACGAAAACTTGTCCAAAATCTTTATGTAGACCATTTCGATACAGATTATCAAAACTGCATTTCAGCTGACATAATGTAAGCTCTGGTCAAAGGACATACAAAACCATCCTTTTTGATGATGGGCAAAAAATATACGCCGCTTTCCAAAATATAATGCCATATTCGTCACTTTATCATGAGAACATCCATTGGGACCTTGATACTGTTTCCTTTATACATTTGAAATTTCTAAGAATGTTTTTTTTTTTCAGAAATTAAGGATGAGCTTTTTGTTGTGGAAGATTCAAATATATTGTTGAACCAAAAAGATAATATTACCGAGACCCTCTATTCGTTTACTGACCAACCTATGATTGAGTTTTTCCAAGTGCAGTCGACTACAGACGGTAACAAAGGTATGTGTAGAAAGACTATGAATGCCACAAAATCAAAGATATTGAGTGTTTTTCAGTACGGTTGAGGTCAAGTTTACACTACAGGGTAAAATCAGGGCTGTGATGGATCTGGTCAACAGTACTGTTGCAGGGGTTGGTATGGATTTTTCCTCGTTTTTTGTGAAGAACGAATAAAAGGTGTTTTTTCCTTTTTTTTTGTGAAATTCTAATTTAAAAAAAATTCAAAATTTGGGTTAGAACAGTTTTATTTTCGATGGCATTACAAAAAATGTATTTTAAAATATGTGGGGGTGATTGTCTTCGCCCAATTGGTGGCTCTGTTATTTTTTCTTGCTTAACTGGTAAAGTATATATCTCATATTAAGTTGCTACAGGTAGAAAAATGACATAACTATGTAGAGAGGGTTGCCCTAAACCCAAAAAATCAGTATGAGTAAATACAATGAAGTCATTTTGTTTTCTATTGTCTACTTAACTTCACAATTAATATTAGAGTGGCTGTAGTGAAAACCATTGATCCTAGCCATGCAAGTTGTTTTTTCTAGCACCCGGAGGAATAAGCACTTTTTGAAGTCAAGTAACTTGGTCATTTAACCGGTCATTAGTCAGTAAGCGACTGATCATTTAGCTATTGGACATTTAGCTACTTAGTCATTCGACCCATCATTAGTCATTTAGCTGCTGATGATTTAGCTATTGGTCATTTAACTTAAGTTATTGATCATTTAGCTACTTGGTCATTTAACCCATCATTTGAAAAGTGTATATCTAAACATATATTAACAACTTTTGCATTACATCAAACAATTCCTGGTAAAGAACTACGGAAGGAGCATCTGGAACTAATAGGAACCGAAAGTTCAAAAAGTTGGTGGCAGGCGTTTACCCCCCCCCCCGGAAAATATCCTCCACGGAAAATACCCCCTCCCCCCCGGAAAATATCCCCGCGGAAAATACCCGCCTCGGAAAATATCCCCGCGGAAAATACCCCCCCTCCTCCCTCGGAAAATACCCCCCCCCCCAAAAAAAAAGAAATGCCCACCTTTGGAAAATAAGGCTTTCCAAATTCGAGAATTTTATTTGAGTCTTATTTTTTTAATTTCCGTAGGGGGAATGGAATTTTGGTACTTGTGTATTATGCGCCACTTACTCAAGTTTATGCTGTGTAAAATTCGAGGACACACCGTTTTTTTTGTTAGTTTCTTGTGTTACTTTAGAAATAAGTTTGCGCTATAGATTTGCACATTAGGGGGGGGGGGTAAGCATAACGGGTCTGCATGCAAAATGTGTTTGGTGCAATTATTCTGCATTTTAGATAGATAGACAAATAAGTATATTTTAAAGCCAAATATACGGCCATGAACACAGCAAAGTAACATTAATGAATATAGTGAATGGGGGGTGTTTAACCCCCCGAAAAATGCCCTCCCCACGAAAAATACCCCCGCCCCCCCTCCTTCGGAAAGTAACCCCCGTGGAAAATACTCTCGTGGAAAACACCCTCCCCCCCCCCTGTGGAAAATAAGGTTTCTAAATTTAAAACTTTTATTTGAGTTTTTTTTATAGTTTTGTTGAAAAGTGCTAAGGAACAGGAAAAGAGGAATTACACACTTATAAAAAAAAAAACACACACAAATCCATTTGTGTTGAAAAGGCTTCCATATGATTTTCTGTAATTTTTGGCAGTAGCGGGTGCCAAATTAAAAAAAAAAAAACTACCACAAATCACCATTAACAAATAAATGAAACCCAAAACTAACAGAAATTCTAATAGATAGCCTAGTCAAACTCAAAGCGAGCAAAAAGTAAAAGGAGTATGGCTGACAACACCCATGTTCAGACCAGAGAATAATTTGCACTTTAATTAAAAAAAAAAAAAAAAAAAAACGTGTATTGTCAGTTTAATATACATATTCTGATATCTATTCCTTATAGTCTTAATACTTCTTTATTTGTTGAAGTAATTTGCACTTTACTGAAAACAAAATACATTTTAAATTTTTTCACTTTTTTGACTTCAAAATCATATTGAAGCCTTTTCAACACGTATAAATTTTTAAGACACTTCTGGTGTGTAAATTCCTCTTTTTCCCGTTCCTCCGCACTTTTCAACAAAACTATAAAAAAAACTCAAATAAAAGTTTCAAATTTAGAAACCTTATTTTCCACAGGGGGGGAGGGTATTTTCCACGAGGGGGTATTTTCCGCGGGGATTACTTTCTGAAGGAGGGGGGGGGGGGTATTTTTCGGGGGGTTAAACACCCCCCCCCCCTCCATTCACTATTCATTTATGTTATTTTACTGCGTTCAGGGCCGTATATTTGGCTTTAAAATACACTTATTTGTCTATCTAACTAATATGCAGAATAATTGTACTAAACACATTTTGCATGTAGACCCGTTATGCTTATCACCCCTTTCCTAATGTGCAAATCTATAGCACAAACTTATTTTTAAAGTAACGAAGAAACTAACAAAAAAACCGGTGTGTTCTTCAATTTTACGCAGCGTAAACTTGAGTGAGTGGCGCATAATACACAAATACCAAAATTCCATCCCCCTACGGAAATTAAAAAATAAAACTCAAATAAAAGTCTCAAATTTGGAAAGCCTTATTTTCCACGGGGGTATCTTTTTTTGGGTGGGGGGTTATTCGCCTACAACCCAAAAAAGTAACTTTTGCAACAGTTAATACATCAAAAGACTCGGCTTTTATGTTTATTCCAAATTTATAAAACTAAGTTTAAAGTTGCCCATCAAAATGCTAAGAGTCTGGGAAATTTATACTGCTTTTGAATAAGAGAGGAAAAGCCCACTAAAGTGACGTTGATGAAAATCACCTCATCAAATTTAGCATATCAGATAACACTGCCGCGTAGGTTTCAAGCCCCTATTATTAAAAGAACTTTTAATTTCCGTTTGTGTGAGCTCTTTCCTGGTTTTCTGCGACTACGTCTCGTTACTTCAGGACATCACCAGTACTACTTCTAACAACTTACTGCAGTACCAATCGGCCCGGCGCCATCGCAGCTGCGCCCTCCTTCTGTATTCCAACCTTTTCAAAACTTCCTCTTTGTATCCTCCCAAGAATCCCAGTACACTTCAAAGCCTTTCTTACGACCTCTTCACCTTATTCGGGGACGACCTGCTTTTTTGGCTCTTAATGGTTGGACAAAATCGACGGTCTTTGGCAATCCTTCATCCGCAGAACCTGTCCTAGCCATTTCAACCTTTCTCTCATAATCCTAGTACGCACGTAGCTTTTTTCCGGGCACTGATTTCAGTAGTTCAGTGGGCAAACAATACCGGTACAAAAAATTTCCCTTTAGGCGAGATTTTTGAAACTAATGGACACCATTAGTCAACTGTAAGTTATCAATAGTTGCATGATTGATATCAACTTATTATTTAGCTCTTGTATTATTATTAAGTTCTTTTATTATTAGAATTTTATTATTTTTAAATATTTATTTACTAAAAAAATTAATTAAATTTAAAATTCTTTCGTTATTAAACTATGAAGGTATTTTACCTAAACGAATCCGTTGACAGTTCCTGTGAAAAACTTCCAACGAGCCCTCCTCCGTTTTTTCGAAGCACCGACGTTTCAGAACCATAGAAAGCTCTAGTCATCAAAAACCCCCATAAAAGACTAGTGCCAAATAAAATATTTAATTATACCTGGTGAAGTGAATTTGAAAAAAAAAATACCTGGCCCCTGTCATCGCTGTAGCTTCCGATATTTTACTCTTGGCTCGCAGATTGTGACTGTGAAAAAGCACTGGGCATTGGCTATCTATTTTTAACATCTTCACTGCATTCTCCATCTTTACTAATAAAATGCTACCCAGGTAAGGGAAGCTATCCACTTGATTGGTCTTCTCGCTACCCAACATCACCTCTTCATCTACATTTATTCGCAATCTAAGTGACTCAGTCTTCCTAACAGTAATTTTTAAACTTATTCTTGTACACTGAACCCTCAAAACCTTCATAAAACCATTGATCATGCTTGCATTTTCCTCTAGGAAACTCCAATCATTAGCGTAATCTAAATATTGAGTTCTACTTTCCATCTAGTTTTTTAATAACGTTGAAAAAAGGTTTTGATAAAATAAAGTTTTACTTTATTTTTATCTAGGATCAAGTTCATTAAAAAAATGGTACTCTTTTATTAAACGTACTCTTTTATATAGTGCTAGATTGGTTAATGCTAATGAAACAAAATAGGATGAATATTTAATAGTTTAGAAACAAATTTGGGCTATATATTTGCACACTAGGGGGGGGGGGGCAAAGTTTTTTTTTAAGGATTAGCGGTTAATTAAAGCATACCATATATTAAATGCGTAACCTAACTCTAACAACTGTTTTATGATCGGGTATGTCTCACGTATCTGTCCCGGTAACTGCCGCGTCTCCAGTTTGACCTTCCATATACACTAGATAAAAGAGTCCATTTAGTAAAAGAGTACCAAAAAAACATAAACTGGGATTGATCGCAACCTGGTTTGACTCCTGATTCAACCCGAAACCAGCTACTAAACGTATTCCCTTTTTTCATCGCGGTAATGTTGTTCTCATGCTTAGTACTAATCACTTTAATGTATTTATCTGCTTTACCATACAAGGATATGACCTTCACTTTAACCTCTTCTGTCGGCTGAACCACACACTTGCTCATAATCTATAAAAACGGAGGGTTCTGATGCCTCAGGCTAAAAACGAAGGGTTCTGATGACTCAGGCTAAAAACGGAGGGTTCTGATGACTCAGGCACTTTTTAGTTGTCTAAGACTGTAAATTTGGTTTACGCATGATCTCCCTCTCCTAAAACCTCATTGTTTTCTCTTAAAAAGTATTATAGATGGATTTAATTAATGTTTTTCTAAAATTGCTTGGGGCATTCCCCTTTTCAAAAATCTTGTTCATGATTAAGCTCCAGGAATTTATCTCTAGCTTCACAATCACCATATTAGAATTACTCATTTATCGTCGCAGTTACAAGTAGTCATAATCGCAACCACAAATAGTTGCAAGCAGTCGCAGTCGAAGTAGTAGTTTTGATCTTAGTAGTAATAATCAAAGTTGCAAGTAGTTGCAAGCAATCGCAGTCCCAACTAGTTGCAGTTACAGTTATAAGTAGACGTAATTGCTGGTAATCGCTGTCAAAACCAGTCGCAATTGCAAATAGTTGCAGTAGTATCAGTCCCAACTAATTGCAGTTACAAGCACAAGTAGGTGGAATTGCAAGGAATCGCAGTCGCAAGTACTCACAGTCACAAGTAGTTGTCGTCGGAGTCACAAGCAGTCATAGTCACAAATTAGCGCAGTCGTGAGAAGTCACAATCCATAGTAGTCGGAGTCCCAACTAGTTACAGCTACCTCCACGCTTGCAAGTAGATGCAGTTGTAAGTCGTTGCAAGTAGCCATGGCCTAAGTAGTCACAGTCTTAGTCGTAAATACCGTCGTAACGGCTGTAGTTACAAATGAACTCAATCGCAAGTTGTGGTAGTCGCAGCAGTTAGCAGTTGCATTCCCAAGTGGTCGCATCTGCAAGTAATCTTGGTCGTAGCTGCGGTTGTAGCAGTAGTACCGTTATTAGTAGTGGTAGCATTCACATAGTGTCTTTCGGTTACTCCAAAAACCGTCTCAACATACCCTGAAAGTTTAAACTTAATACCCTAAACAGTTTGATATATTGCTATTATTCCTTTTTGACAACCTGCTTGCACAAAGCGTGTATTGATTTAGTTCAACATCTTCGTTAACATTCTCTTAAAGATTTACTCTTTCATCCTTAGCCATAGTTGAAATATTAGCAGTAGTAGTAGTTGCAGTAGTAGTATGCACATAATGTCTTTTGTTACTTTCTCCTTAACACGCCCTGAAAGTTTCTATCTAATCCTCTAAGCCGTTCCTTAGATATTGATGATAGGCCTTTCCAACAACCTGCATGCGCATAGTGTGTTTTGACGTAGTTCCACATTGTCCTGATCATTCGCTTAAAATTTTGCATTTATACCTTTACGCATAATAGTAGTAGCTGTAGTATACACATAGTGAGTTTCTATTAGTTCAAGAAGCCCCTCAACAAGCCCTTAAAGTCTCATAATCTAACCTGTTCCTGAGATATTGCTGATACATCCTTCTGACAGCATGCATGCACATCGTGTATTTTCATCTAGTCTAACATCTCCCTTAAAATTCTTAGAAACGTTCACCATAATACCCTTAGCCTTGTAGTAGTAGTAGTCTTAGCAGTAATAGTAGCAGTAGAAGCAGTAATAGTAGTAATAGTTGTAGTGGTAGCAGTAGTAGTAATAGCATGCCTACCGTTCTTCTTGGTTAGTTCAACATGTCCTGAAAGTTTCAATTTAATATTCTAAGCTGTTCCTGAGATATTTGCGCATACGCCCTTTTGACAACTTGCAAATACATAATGGTTTAGTTCAACACCCATCTCTACAATCCTTGATATTTTCACCTTAACGCCTTTGGTCATAGTAATAGTAGTAGTGACAGCTGTAGTAGTATTTGTAGTAGCAGTAGTAAAATTTGTAGTAGCAGTGTATAAAGAGTGCATTTTGATTAGTTCAACATGCCCTGAAAGTTTTACCTTAATACCCTTGACCTTAGTAATAGTAGTAGCGATAGAAGTAGTAGTGCTGGTATTCACAGTGCCTTTTTCTATTAGTTTAACATCCTCTCAATAAGCCCTCAAAGATTCAACCTAATAAAATAAGTCATTCCTGAGATAATTCTGATATGCCCTATTGACAACCTAACATTCCCTGAAAGTTTCACCTTAATAACCTTAGTAGTAATAGTAGTAGTGATAGTAGGAGGAGCAGTAATAACAGTAGTATTAGCCTGTGCACTTAGTGAGATTTGGTTAATTCAACATCTCCTTCAGTACGCCCTGAAAGTTTCATTTTAATTCCCTAAGCCATTCTTAAGATATTACTTATGTGTGTTTTTCTACATCTCTTTCCAAACGAAGTGGCCTGGTGAAAAAAAATTATACATTGTAGCCATATTTATTATATATATATATATATATATATATATATATATATATATATATATATATATATATATATATATATATATATATATATATATATATATATATATATATATATATATATATATATATATATATATATATATATATATATATATATATATAGTATATATATATATATATATATATATATATATATATATATATATATATATATACATATATATATATATACACATATATATATATATATATATATATATATATATATATATATATATATATATATATATATATATATATATATATATATATATATATATATATATATATATATATATATATATATATATATATATATATATATATATATATATATGATATCTAAAGAATCCTAAAAGATGTCCGAGTTGAAGAGAAGTTTTGAGCTGAAGAGAAGTCTGGATCATTTTCCTTTTTTGTTATTACAGGCTTATTAGCCTTATTTGAGCTATAAATTAAAAACATTATTGTTATATTAAGATGATAGTTCTATTTGGATAATTATACTCAATTTTGAAAGCTAATGCACTAAATGATCTCTTTCTCTTGAAGCATTTCTATGCAAAAGTTAAATTTTGGAGGTAAAGAGTCAAACTCGAGGTCTGGTTGCACTCCTCACATTTAGGATTGCTCTGGATAGGCTATGAAAAATGAAGAGAAAAAAAAAGTTTTCTCAGACGAAAGTGAATTTAAGATTTAAATTCACAAAGTGTTATTTTAACTTAAAACGAAGAGAAATTCTTCCGCATATCCGAGGCCCCTTCTCAGCTTCTGGTCTCTTTACGCTAAATTTTGAATTTGTGCCCATGTTCTTTGAGAGCGATTACTCAACCAAAAGGATGTTGATTTGGAATAAGTAGTATTTTTCAAGGACTATAAAACTATTAAGAGAGCTTTAATTCCCATAATACAGCTGTAACGCAACCTTCTTGTGCTTTATATTTGATTAATTTCAAAAACTTTTTCCACCAATAAGCTTTTCAAAGAAAAGTAAAGAGCTATGTTAAACCAAAAATGAGCAGAAATTAAGTCAGATAATTTTCCAAGCTTAAAACTACCACAAGCCACCTTCGATAAATAGATTAAGCCCGAAACGAACAATTACACTCTTTTGAAAGTCTCAACTTATCACAATTAGCTATTGCTATGAGATTGCCAATATGCCCTTTTGATAACCTGTATGTTCATAGTTTGATTTAATTAAGTCAACTTTTCTGAAATTTTCACTTTAATACTCTTAGCTTTAGCATTAGTTACAATAGAAGCAGTAGTTGGATTTGCAGTAGTAATAGTAGTAGCATTAATAATAGCGTTCATATATTGCCTTTTCGTCAATTGATCTTCTCCTTTAAGAATTCCCTGAAAGTTCCATTTTGATGCTCCAATCCATGCCCGAGATACGCCCTTTTGATAATCTGCATGCACAAAATGTTTTTTGATTTAGTTCACATTCCCCATCAGTATTATCTCAAATTTTCACCTTCAATCCTTTAGCCTTAATAGCTCTAGTATCATAGTATTAGTGGTAGTAATAGGAGCAGTAGTAGTAGTAGCATGCATATTTTGCCTTTTGGTCAGTTGAATATCCCACCCTGGAATTTTCAGGTTGATAAGATAAGCCATTTCAAAGATATTGCTGATGCGCCATTTTTACAATGTGTATGAACATTATATGTTTTGGTTTAGTTCAACGTTCCCCTTAACGTTTCCTCAAGGTTTCACTTCAGTATCCTCAGATTTGGTAAGTACTCGGTTCAGAAGTAGTAGCTTTAGTGTTAGTAGTAGTAGCTTGTAAATATCACCTTTTTGGTCCATTGATCATTCCCCTCATCATTTTCTGAAAATTCCAAATTAATATTCTCAGTCATTCCTGAGTTACGCCCTTTTGACAACCTGTATGCACAGCGTGTTTTGATTTAGTTGAACACTCCCCTCAACATTCTCTTAACGGTTAACCTGCATATCCATTGTCTTTTTAGACACTAAAGGTCAAACATGTCCACTTTTCTTAATTACAAATACTATATGTAAATAGTGTGTAAATATCACAACGTATTACCCTTACCTCGAGGGCTGTGGAGGGGGGGACATCCTCAGACATAATTATTGGTCTTTTCAACTATGTTGAACAAAATTGACTTCTTAAAATTCTGATTGGATGTGTTTGGGAAATGAAGGGCTTGGGGGGTTGGTTGCCCTCCAGTCACTTTTGAGTCTTAGAAGGGTATTAGAACTTTCAATTTCCCATCGAATGAGTTCCTTCTGAAGTTTCTACGACAACTCCTTCTATACGAAGGGCCTTGATGAAAACAAAATAAATACATACTACACTGTGCCCACATAGCTTGTTTCTTAGGCAGCGCTACCAATGATAATTTTTACTTGATAGTCTAATCACTTCTTTGAGTTCGATTTCTCATGAATAGTTAGATCAGGATCCTGATATGATTTACTGTTAGTTTTTTTTAGTAATTTTACTCAAAATTCTGTTGAATTCTATTCTTCCTGTAATATATTGAGGATGAATTTTCGGTGTAGAAAACTGGATTATGAAATCACTGTGTGATTTTAAATCATGTTGACAGACCACAAATAGTTTGTTCTATAGCTTATCTTGCCAGCTAACTTTACCCAAAACTCTATTGAAATTGTTTTTTTTTTTTAGAAATTGAGGCTGAGATCGTCCAGACGGAAAGCTCAACATTGTTATTGAATCACGATAACGCTCGAACGGAAAATCTTTCCTCCATATCTGCACAACTTATAAACGTGCCTGACATTCTCAAATTGGAGACAACCAAGTTTAATAATGAAATGACAGGAGTAGATGATCAGAAACGATGTTCAAATAGAGATAATGGACTTCTTGATGAAGCAGATGAAAAATTAAAAAATTGCAAGATGTGCGACAAAAACAGTGCTAATGCGTCTAGTTTGTGTAAACATGCAGCAATTAGTCGTAGAAATAAAAGTTACAAATGTGAAGTGTGAGACATGAATTTTGCAAAAAAGATATATTTGAGTAGACATCAAATTATTCATACAGGTGAAAAACCATATGAATGTCAAATATGCTCTAAAAAGTTTACACAGCATTCAACACTTAGCCGACATCAACGTGTTCACGATGGGAAAAAACCTTACGCTTGCACAATATGCAGCAAAGAATTTGCTAGGAAGGGTAATATGAATACACACTTTAAATTACATAATAATGAGAAACCCTACAAATTTGAAACATGCAGCAAAAGATTTGCTCGGGAGGTATATTTGAAAAGACGGTTGGAGATCTATAGGAGTAAAAAACCATACCAATGTGAAATTTGTGGATCAACGCACACCCTAAAGATGCATTTGAAACGGCATAAAAAAAGACTCCACGATGGTGAAAAATCCTATAGCTGTGATATATGTAAGAAAAGATTTTTTGAAAATTCAGAATTACATAAACACCAAAGGGTTCACTCAAATGATAAAAGCTTCCAATGTAAAATATGCAGCAAGAGGTTTAAAAGTCTAGGTTGTATTATCATAGAAAGACCCACAATGGAGAGGAATCATTAGAAAGTAAATAATAAAATGACGTTCTTATTTAAACCGGATTTTGAATATACGCATAGAACAATCCGCAATAATCAAAATTTAGTCCGAATGTCACAATATGATATTAAATGATATCCTTATTTAAAGTGAAATTCGAATGTAACTCTAGAACGATCCACCATAGCAAAACTAGTGTTGGAAAGGCAGAATAAGATTTCAAATGAAACCAATATTAAATCGGAATTTGAGTTTATTCTAGAAAATTTACCAATTCGGAAAATAAAGTTGAGAGGGTGGAATACAAAGTTAAAGGATATCTTTAATTAAATAAGATTTAAATGTGTTCCTACCTAACCAACAGTAATAAAAACATAGATTAAAGAGTAAAATAGGTAACACGGTTTTTCTAAGGAATTTTCTAAGCAATTTCTGCCCAATATAATTTTCTAAGCAGCTTTTCTAAGTAATTCGTAATTGCTAATGTCCTAATATTTTGTAGTCCTGTAGCTTTAAGCAAGTATTTTTTCTCTTTTTTCCGTTTTTACTATATTTCACATTTTCTAGTTTTACAGTTAAAAATCGTTAAGTGACATGAAAATAAAAATTATTTCCTAAAATATCGTGACTATTAGGTCCATACAGTCCATATATCTATGATCACAATCACAATTGATATGTACCATCTATAATCCGCCAGGGAAATTTCGGTCTATAATGGAAAAGAAGTTACTCCGATTGTACACCTAAAATTTTTATTTTTTAGATCCTAATAGGTTTTTTAAGGGAGCCTTGGGGCTTCGAGATGCAACAATTAGATCCACTATTTGATGGGAAAGATCTACTATTGAAAAAGTGGATTTAAAAGAATCTTTAAAAAAGAAAACGCTTGAAGCAAAAGATTCGCATCTAAAAAACAAGTCTAAATGTGTCTTCTATTCATTAGAGCAGGGATATATTATCCCTGGATACATTATCAAGGGATACAACCTAAATTATCTTGCGGGCCACTTTGGAAATACATCATAAACTCCGCGGGCCGCATATAAAATTATATATACCCATATTAGATGTAGACCTATTATAGATATTTTTTGGATTGACAAGTTGAAAAATAATTAATTTTCATTAATTATGTTTACTATTATTTTTACATATAAACATAGACAATATAATAATAATAATGATACTAATGCACAAAATATATATAATACTAAAAATAAAAAAATAACGAAATAAAAACATAAAATCATAGAAAAATATTTATTTCACTACTGCGATATCTGTTTCTCCCCCTTTTTCACTTAGCTTTTGCAGGTTAATCTCAATTTGGGTATTTGTACATCATAATTGGTGTTGAAGGTTAGTATCCGATATTATTATTTTTTTGCGTGTTTTGTATTTGGTCAATTTCATTTTCGCCTCCACAGCAATCCTAACTTCCTTTCGGATCCATGCTGTTACAGAGAGGTTTCAAAGAGTTTCATTCCCTTTATTTTGGACGATTTACAGGTGTGAGTTGAACCAAAAGCGCTAACAACTTTTTGTGCCAAATTTCTTAAATTGGATAATTTTTCTTTTGTGACGTAAATGTAAAAAAAAAATCTATTTTGGATTCTGAATTTTAAACATGCGTTTTAATTAATTATTGCACTATATGTCAATCAGATCCATTTGGAGATATTCTGGGGCAATCTCAATTTCAACATGAAAAGGAGATGAATATATTTCAAGAATTTTGATGTGTTTTTTCCAACTCTAAATTATTTAGTCGGCTTTCAAAAGCATCTACAAGTTTTCTTATTTCTTTTGCATATTTGATATAATTGTTCAATTTTGATTTTTTAATTTTTTCAACAATGGAAAGTGGTGAGCATTATTAATTTTCCCTAGTGATTCAAATAACAGCAATTTCTGATGAAATTCTCTGATGTGATTAAATGAATCGACTATGAGGTTATCTTTTCCTTGCAATGATATATTTAATTCAAGGAGTTTGTTGACAATATCCATTAAAAAGCATAAATCCAATAATCACTCATCATTTTTTAATTCTGGCACAGGCCTTTGTTTGTCATTCACAAACAAATCAATTTCTTCTCGCAACTGATAAAATCGCTGTAAACATCTTCCAAAATTTAACACTCTGACTCGACTGAAGTATACAGAATCCAATTCTTTCAGAAAATCCTTAAATTGTCAATGCGCAAGTGCATGTGATCGAAAGTAATTCACTATTTTTATAACTATACTTGCATAACATGATACATCGATATTAGGCTGTACAACATAATAATATAATACTTGGGCTACATACAAGTATACAATAATAAACAATATTGTTGAGAGTGAAACATCGAATCTGTAATGTTCCAAGATGTGCGCGCATCATGAGGACTCAGAATATAAAAGTGTGATGAATCTCGCGGGCCGCAAAAATGTTAACGGCGAGCTGCGGGTTGGCCACCCCTGAATTAGAGGGTATTTGAACTCTCGGAACGAGTCTGATATTATTTTTTTTCTTCGCATTTTAACGCATTTCTCAAAGATAAAATTCCTGCCCAGTATGTTTAATCAATCCTAATTGAAGTTCAGGAATAAGATACTATTTTGATTTATTCATCCTATTGGCTATATATCTTTTACTGCTCCGTTTGTGTTAGTTTGAAAAAGTATTGTATTAATATGAAATTGAATACAAAACACAAAGTAAAATAGTAAACAGAGTATAAAACAAAATATTATTTGCTCATTATACCTTTAAAACAACCTGTTCAAATACTTATAATATTTCATGGTTTTGAAGTTTGTTTTAAATATTTATTGTATTCTCACTGTAATTCTCTGATTCTTAATTGTTTGTTACCATCTATAAAAAAAAAGGTCCAAATGATATTCTCTGAATACCTAAGATTAACTCTATCGACAATATCCTCGTATGTCATTGGTGGCAATACTATTTATCTTTTATTGCTTGCTCAAGTGCTTTCTCTTATAAGTATTAAACTTTGATTTTAAGAAAAATCTTTGTGTTTGGAAATGTTTTACTCAAATATTAGGTATTTTTAATGATGCTCTGAAGAACAAAATCTGTTTTGACTTGTCCATTTTTGAAGCAAAGTTGTTGGTGATATGGTTGCGCTATGTCCTTTAAGATCTTTCTTTTTATTCTGTAAATTGTGAATTAATTTAGCTGTCATTTCTTAATCAATATACTTATATACTTGTTTGATATTCAGTATGACATATAAACTTACCTGATGATAAAGTTATTCGATCTTCTCAGGGCATGACCAAGCTATCGTCGTCTTCAGTGTTTTGACAAATTATCACAAATTAGACGACTTTTGTCTTGACTTTATTAGGCGTGACAAGTCTATGACTTTCAGGCATGATAGCTATCTTGTATCGATTAATGACTACGGGCTTTCCTGAGATGCTAGCCGACTATGGGCTTTGTCTGAGTAACCTTTGTCGTTTTTTTAGTCACACATAATTAAAGTTGAGACAAATAGTATATTTGAACCAGAGGAGAAAATTCAAAGAAAACATTCTTGCTCGTTTATATTTAAAACACCAATAATCCAGTGAGAAAGACAAACCTTTAGAAATTGTCGGGGTGTAGGCTGTAGGGTTGAGTGTTGGGGATACAATTTTGAACCAAATAACCAGAAATTGTCGAAAACTTTGTCTTGACTTTATTTGGCGTGACAAGCCTATGACTTTCAGGTATGATAGCTATGTTGTATTAATTAATGAAGCTTGAATATGTTGTTTATGCTCTGAAGGTGTTGATAATAGAATCCTAGTTACACAATGTAAGGTGAAAGGGTGCAAGGTGTAAATGATATTAATATATACCCCCTGCAGATGGCTTGCAAATATGATGCACCAGTGAGTTTAGAGTCAATTTAATGCTGATATTTAGAAATGATAGAAATACTTTAATGATGTTTCCTATATATTATGATGTTAATTCTGTGATATTTAATATATGTTTTTACTCAAAAATACTTGTTCTTCTGTATTTTATACATTGGGTTTACTGTATCTGGTCGAGTGGGTTAAGTTTCTTATGTATTGATTTTCTTTTTTGCCTCGTGAGGAGTAGCCTAAATTTGCGTGTTCTTGAGATTATAAAGGCAGATTGTTCTCTTTAGTACTTCTATTGTATATAATTGCCCGTTTGAAGATGTTAGTTTGACTGAATGAATTTTTTATGTATTTGTGTCGATTCATATCCTGATTTTTTTGTGCTGAGAGACCTGTGGTCTTGTTCTTGGTTGACCTGGCTGTTTAAGAGGATGCGTTTTTGGTAAGTTTCCTGTTACGTCTGTTCTGTTTTATTGCCGTTGATCTTATGATTTTGTGATCTTGGGTTGAAATAAATTTTAAAGAACAATAGAGAGGTAAATATCCTAAAAAGCTCTTGACAGATGTGATAAGCGGAAAAAAACTACGGGTTGATTTGCAGTACAAAGCAAGTGAGACGGATTTGAATTTCGTGAAAATACTCGACAAAAGTAGTGGGACATTGTTTAAAACAAAGTTTGAAGTTCTCAGTGGAATGTGATGGTTTAATGATCAAAATATTGCGAAAAAACTATTGGACGGTCAGTCAGCATAATAATCTTATTTTGTCAGCATAAGAATAAGGTTCTTAGCTGCATCCGAAATATGGGTTAGGATTTCGAAGGAGTCACTTTTAGTATTCCTTCGACATACTTCAAGGATCGACAAGTCATCCACGTATTTCCACCTTTGGGGAAAATTCCTACCAATATCGTTAATCATGACTAGAAATAAAAGTGGTCCCAATAAGGTTCCTTGAGGAATTCCACAATATATAGGGAGGGGGTCAGAGAAAATGTTTTTGTATTTAACAACTTGATATCTATTCGAAAGAAACGATATAACAATATTTACTAACAGAGGATCAAGTTCAAAGTTAACCAGTAGTGAACGAATTAGGATTGTGTGGTCAACTAGGTCAAAAGCTTTTTGGAAATCAACTAAGAAAGAGACTTGTAGTAGATTATAGAGCCCTTAAGAACCAAGCAGTTAGTGATAAATTTTCTTTGCTAAGACTAGACGAAATTCTTGTCTCTATTTCAAGTAAAAACAAAATTTTCACTTCCTTAGATCTTACCCAAGGCTATCACCAAATAAAAATAGCAAAGAAAGATGTCTATAAAACTGCGTTTTCTACAACTGAATGCAGTACAATGAATACTTAAGAGTACCTTTTGGACTTAAGGCAAGTTCAAGCGCGTTGTGTAGACACTTATTACACCTATTAAGGGGATTAAAGAATATCATTCACTTCGTTGAAGATGTGATATGCGTAGTTGAAAATGCAGAACAACAATTAGCAACATTGGCTAAAGTGTTTGAGAAATTCAGAGAAGGCAATCTGAAATACCGGTCAGAAAAATTAAATTCATTTAAACCTGAAATCAAATTTTTAGGAGTAGTATTGACCCAAGGTCAAATATCCCCAGATCCTGACAAGATAAAATGTGTCGAAAATCTTAAACCCCCTCGAACTATGAAAGAATTAAGAGGAATTCTAGGCCTTTGTTGCTACTTTAGAAAATTCGTACGCAATTACGCCCAAATTGGAAAACCCCTAACGGAATTAACTAAAGGGAACTCAAAATATCACTTGGTCCCAGGAATGTCAAACTTCCTTAAACCGTCTCAAAAAGGCACTCACTTCCGAACCAATACTGTCATTACCTGATTTCAAGAACGGACTATTCGTGGTCACAACTGATGCCAGTTCGAAGGGCATTGGTGCTATTCTTTCTCAAATAATCCCAATACCTGATCCTCAACAGGGACTGTCTGATAAGAAAAAAAAGAGTTATATGCTATTCGAGCAGAACTCTATCAAAAGGCGAAAGTAATTATTCCGCCACAAACTTAGAATTATTATCTATAATCCACCACTTCAATAAATTTAGACACTATCTAATTGGTCGAAAATTTAAGCTATGTTCAGACCACAAAAGTCTGCAATACTTGCGCACTTTCAAAAACCCAACTGGAATCCTAGCTAGGTAAATGAAAATCCAAGACCTAGATTATGAATTTGAATATGTAAAAGGTAAACAAAATGCAGTTGTGATTCCTTGAGTAGATTCCCAGAAGATATCCCGTCGGAAGTCGAGAAGACGAAATTAATACTGTCAGTACTAAGAGTAAACGCGAACACAAGAAAAACAAAGTTAAAGACAGAGTAGAAGAAAATAAGAATAACTATTGTCCCTTATCAATGGACAATAACCCCCAAGCTTATCCTAACCCTCCAATGGGAAGAGTCCCGGTAGCGAGGTCCCCCTTCGACATTGTCTCATTGGATTTATGCGGAACTAGTGGAGACTTACCTGTTTCCAACAGGGGCCATACTTGTATTTTGTCAGTTACAGATCGCTTTTCCAGATTTAATTTTGAAAAAGCATTAAAAAACCAAGGGACGTACGCCACGAGTAAGGCGTTAGCGACATTATTTTTAAAATTTGGCATTCCTAACAAGGTAATAAGCGATAACGGAAGTAATTTTGTTTCAAAAGTAACAAAAGATTTAATGAGTTTTCTCAACGTAGAGAAATTGGTGACATCTCCTTATCATCCACAAGCTAACTGTGAAATAGAAAATAGGCATAAAATATTTTCTAATGTATTAAATATCTACACAAAATACAACAGGAACGACTGGGATCAATTCCTACCACATTTAGCCAACATAATCAATACTGCTTTTTCGGAGACCACTAAAGAAAGTCCTTTTTATTTATTATTGGGTCGCGGCTTCAGAATACCCAATGAAGATGTTATTGGGTCCCGACAATATTGTAATAACACGGAGGATTACAAACAAGAGTTCATAAATAGAATGAAAAAAACTTACAAGATAGTTAGGCAAGAGTTGGAAAAATGTAAAATAAGCCAAGAGCTAAGAAACTTACCCAAAGTCAAGGGGAAGATAAATTTTAATATTGGAGATTGCGACTACCGAGAGAATGAGTCAAAGATGGAAGGCGAAACACTTTCCAATAAATACTCTGGACTGTAAGGAATAATAAAGAAGGATAATAACCATTGTACTTTTAAAATGGCAAAACCCGATAATGGAAGAACTTATAAGGCACGTGTTAGTCGAATAAAGAGCCAAATTCCCTGAAAGATGGGTATTGCGACCCACATTTACCGATTCGTCAGACGTGAAGGACGAACCCCCATGGTGAAAGTTGGCCGAGCTAAAAACCCTTTAATTTCAAACAAGATTATTTTGAAAATGATAGTGATGAGAAAAACTTTGAGGAATTCTTAGGTATGAAAAACCTAGTTGTTCCCAAAAGAAAGTCCCTAGTGCCAGCGAGAATAAAACCGCCAAAAAGTTCATCATCGGAAAGTGCAGGAGAATTAGATTATACGATATCCCCAAAAACCCAATTTTTTCCTGACAGAATTTCTACCCCTTGTCCCCCCAAAAGATTTCCAGACGACATGGTTTCAACAGTAACCCCAAAAGAGAGACCCCTATCACTAACCGAGGATTTAAACAGAGCTGTAAAAAATCCGGGCAATATTGTAAAGAAAACTCCTAAAGATTCAATAAAAACAAATCTGCGAGAGGCGTTTTATGGGGAAATAAATTTCCCCATAAAACCGAGGCAAAGTGCATTGCCTTAGAATCCAACTCCCAGAGATGCCCAGCAAGGACAGTATCATGAAATAACCGTGTCTAAGGTTAAGCCTAAGGAATGGTCTTCATGGAGGAAAACGCTAGTTCAAAAAATGCCCCCCCCCAAAGACATGGCATTTAAACAATGGAGGAACCCTGCAAAAACTTTTTATTCCTGTCAGAGCTCTTAAGAGTCTTTAAAGTCTCACAAATCAAGAATGAGAAAATAGGGGTTGAAAAGTAGACCTACTACTTCCAGAGGAGAAAAAAAAAATGAAAGAAGGGCAGTTTCTACATCAAAATCGCAAAGTGCCACTTCTAAGAGCTCTAATGCGGAATCATCGGATAACAGTACCGAGAAGTCTGACGGCGAATCAGACCAGAGACCAGATCCAGTTAGAAACACAGGGAAACCAAAACTGACCTCAGCGGCCGCGCATGCAAGAGAAAGAAAATTAAAAGTTCAAGAATTGTTGATAAAACAATACAAAAAATTTGATCTTATATCGCTAGCAAAACCTAAAACGAAAAAACCGCAAGAAACCGAGGAAAAAGTAACAACACAATCGGGTAGAACAGTTAAAAAACCTGATAGATGGAAATACCGCTAGTTAATGTAAAATCAAAAATGATGTTGCCACGGGAGCTTGCGTGTTCTGGTCGTAGGAAGATTGTGCCCAGAGCCAGCAACGAAGTTTTTTTTATTATTAGTTTATGGTGGTGGGTTTCAAATCCCTTATGAAATTCATCTTTTATTTCTATAAAAATAACCTATAACAATAGGTTCAAAAGTAGACGAGTAAATTCACCCAATTAATTTTAGTGAACATGTAGGGATACAAGCGAAATCAAAACATTAGGGGTTAATGACAAAGGCCCAAAGACGGAAGATCAAGGTCGGCTGATGATGACAATTGGTGCTTAAAGTCCTATTTGGCACATTCCGCCTACCGGGTAGCTCCCTTACGAGAAACAACTGTACTTCAACAAAAGTGACCCACAAAGCCCCTTTTCCCCTTTCCCTATTGTGTGGTGTTGTCAAAATTAAAGGGACGAACCCAATATTGTAGTAAGTTTTGAGTGGAGCTTGACTCAAGATAACATTGGTTCTGTTTTGGGTCATTAACACACACCTTTACATAGATAATATTACAAAAATTGCTAGTGTAAAAATTGCGTAGCTACAAACTGATCATTTTCAGATCATGACAACAGAATCAAGGCCTATCCGAAAGGCGATAATTAATACGGAGTTTATTACAATAACGAACGCAAAAGAAAACATTATCTACTCAGCAGCCACGCTAGTGGTCGATGAAGAAAGAAGGGAAATATACGCAAAAAAATGGGATCTTACTTACAATCTCAAAGGGTATGCACCCCCTACTTATAAATATGGCTTAGCACTCGCAAATACCCCTAAATATGGTCCAGCTAGAGGGGAAGTTAAAACAAAATATACAAAAAGAAGCACGAAACAACTTGGTTGTTTACAATTGACAATACGGTGTTTACAAAAGAATCTAAATATCATATATTTTTCATTCTAAGGGACACACTCAAACAGATCTTTTACTTCTTGACAAATGTCGTCCTTCAAAAATTTGCTATAATCTAGAGAAAAATCCTCGATGTGTCAAATATGAAGGTATACATCACCCTTTAATAGAAATCGATTATTATAAACAATTTTTATTCGACCCTGAATCTGAAGACCCCTGGGTCTTCAGATTTTATTACCCCTGGGTAATAAAATATTTCTGAAACGTATGAAAACACACCAAAGAAAAAGAGACGCCTATAAAATAATAACAAGGACATTAATAGAAGATTCTAAACTCTAAACCTAACACGAAAAAGAAACGAAAACCAAGACCCCAAAAATTATAATCCCTTTAGGAACCTCGATAATAACAAGTTATCTTAATTTCTACTAAAATGTATCAATCGTTAAAATTAAAACCACGCATTTCCAGATACACCGACCTCTGACGACCTCTTGTGTACCGTCATTGCTGGCCTGGCGAAAAATCGGAAAGAGATAACCTACATGGAACGCTACTAACTCCACTAGGTAGAATATACATTAATTAACAAAAAAACAATGATAAACTTTCGTAGTTGGCCACAATTATATAAACCAGATTCAACATCCGAAACATTGCGATTTATGTCCCCAAAATGATTTCTTGCACATAAAAAATGTCATAGTATGAATAACATAAATAAATCATTGAGCGAATATGTATTAGTAAAGGTAGTGGAAGAATTAAATTTCACCACACTACATTTTCTCCTAAAATCACCTAGAAGTCCCCTGGGAGATAAAGTAATTTTAGGAGTAATAGCAAGCCTAGTATATTATAACTTTAGTACGTGGGCAATGGTAACAACACCTGAACGCACTAGATTAGCGACCAACATGGCGTTCAGAATTCCCTTACAAAAAATTCCAATGTCCAAATATCCCCTAATTGCTGAATTTATCGCAGAAAACCTTTGGCAATCTCAAGATAAAAATGGCATTACTACCATTTGGCCCCTTCGATTCCTAACACTGTAATAAATCAAGGGTATAATCTACTAAATGGAGGAAATGTTCTTAAAAAATTGTATAACAATTGCTGGAACTTCAATGACATAAACCCAGAAACAAAATCTAGCAAATTCGAAGTTACCGCGCGAGATTATAATTACAAAGAAAATGACATTAAACTTCTTTGAAGAAGATGAAAATTTCAGATCCAAAGTATTGCCTGCCTTTGACGTTATTGTACGTGAACAAAAATGTTGCAATGTGTCGCACATATAATTAATTTTTAGAGTAGTAAAAGTCAAAAATAATCCGCTTTCCTTAGCTGAACGGTGTCGCAAAGTAATTCGTGAAAATATGCAAAGAAGAGAAAGAGATATATCGAATATGTTGAAAGACCTATACCTTCCAAACGAGCTGTTGGTCTATTTGATGCATTTAGACACAGATAAGAATAACGAAAATAACAGTATTTGAATTGAGGTTCCTCAGCACAAATGTGTCGTCGTAGGAAGTTCATCGACTTAATACTATAATAGCGGTGTTAGAAACACGCAACATATTAACGAAAAATACGCCAATATTAAAATTAAACGCAGATGACTATGGAAGGAATCGTGTATACAAATAAAAGTATCAAAAATAGTGTCCTAAATTATAAACTCACAAAATAATGCCATAAACTCTATATAAAAAGTTTCGTTCTCAAATAAAAATATAATAATAAGTGAATCAACACTAATAAAATAGCGTATATTTTAAGCACAGTTAAAACCATACATTTACCTCAATGTTTAGTGTAATAACCCTACTATCTAGTATAGACCTTGTTTCAGTATAGACTCTACTAATCCTAGTAATAATAACGATAAAAATTAATAGAATGTTAATATTAAATGATAGGTTACCAGCGTATTTATATGTTATTTACTCTATAATTGAATAACTTACAACAACAAAAAATAATAATAATATATATATATATATATATATATATATATATATATATATATATATATATATATATATATATATATATATATATATATATATATATATATATTTATATATATATATATTACTCTCGATGTATCAAAAATCAAAAAATATAATATAATACTAAGTTGCATTATACTTATGAGCTAAGACTTTTAGGTATGTCATAACCAATCATAGGTGCATATCATAACCAAAGTAAAGCTAAAACTTCCATAACCATTCTAAACCCTAAGATATAATTCATAAACGAAACTTCTATATTATACTTACAGTCTAGTTTTGTTTGGCAAATGCCATAAACAAGTTCAAGTATTAAAATAATACAAATTAGTATAATAAAATAGTCCAAGTTAAAAGTTAAAACGCCCAAACTACTTTGAAAAAATAAAATAGTAAAGTAAATAAATTTTGTAAAATAGACAAATTAATAATAAATTAATTTTAGAAGCACGCAAAAAGATGAGGCTAAAGAATGTCATCATAATCCTCGTTGTTCACGCAACAGCCCAGGATATTGTAAAGCATGGAGTAATATTTAAGCATGAGAATTCATTGCTAGCCAGCCATAATGCATGGAAATTTTTTATGAAATTGGACCCCAAACCCTTCGAAACCTTGTTCCAACAAGTAACAAGACTAAAGAAAAATGCGAACGAACTCAAAGAATCGATTTTTCGATTCCTAAAATCAGATAAGGGATTGCAGGCCAGTAAAATAATGCATAGTAAAAATAACAAAGAGTTATTAATACAGTTAACCCCAAACTAAAATCAAAATTCGTAATAGATGACTCTGACAAGAAAATGGCAGAAATTAACAAGGAACTAGGATCCAGAACCAAAGAAGACAAAAGGAAAAGGTAAGCGAATAACATTGAATACTCGTCGAGAGACTTTACTGCAATACAATCTATGGAAAACCCTAAATTATTGACTACAATTAAAGGACAACTCTATGAGGGAAATTACGCCAAGCTGAACGAATTACCAAGCCTGTGGACTTTTCTCAAAGAATTGTGGCACAATCTTGCGGAGAACAACGTCGCTAAGCGAACATCACCTAAAGTAAGAAAGGAAAATAGCAACAGATCCCTAAGAATACAAAATACCAACCTAGAAGAATTAGACAAGTCAACGAACAAGATCTCAACTACCCAACTAGATTATGAATATGAAATCCCACACAAGGAAATGAAAAAGATATCACGACAACCACACCTACATATGAGACCCCAGCCGAAGAGATACAGTCTTCGATATCGGAAACTAATGCAAACACAGTATCAGAATTGATCGAACTTAGTGGAGAATCACCTAAAAACTTGACTATATTAACTTATCTAAAACCTACGACATTTACAAAATGGATATGGTCGACAGGGCCCACATTTACACATACCAATTCTATTGGCAAAGTATTTATAAAACATAGAGCGAGAATCACAATAACGCATACTGAAATACAAACGATAAAAGCTCAGGGGCATAAGCCAGAAGAAAAGAAAAATAATAATGAAAAAGAGGAGGAAGATAATTACGTACATAAGAAATGTTGAAAAATAGACGGCAAACGCACATGCGCTAGACTAGCCATGGCTGACGAGCCGACAAAAGAAGGTATCAAACCACTACCTGATCTAAACGATAAAAACGCCCAGAGAATATCAACTCATCAAGCCTTCTTAATATTATACAGACAATGATTACAAGCCTTATTTGAATTATTTAACGTGGAAAATACAAAAATTAAAACAAAGTACTACAAGAATTTTTGAAGTATTCTTTCGAAGAAGTAAATACCGAAGATCTACAAGCCTAATTGCCATCATTGGAGAACTCGCCTGCCGCCTTTTTGGATTAACAGCGGAGGAGGACTTAAACATTCTGAGGGAAAATGTAAAAAAGTTGAATGTCATGAAAATAACATTACACGTCCAAAAAATACAAGCTAGCATAGAAAAACTATCAAAGAGATAAAGTCGAAATGATATATAAGAAAATCCCAAAAACTGTAAATGTAATGAATTATTTAAGTAACGAAGTGGATCGTGTGGTTACAGACGCGAGCCTTACCATGACATCATTCGATATAATTACCAAGTCACTACCATACCAATAAGTCCTAAAATAACCAATTTTAAGGCAATCAACCTATCGTACAATATCCCCAATATAGATAGTGAGGAACTGAAAACCTCAATATGGTCCAAAATAGAAAAGAATAGAGGAATAGATTTTATATAATTATATAAAAATACCTAATTGACCAATATCATTTATGATGAACTATATTGGTCCTTTATATAATAACTTTGAACTGAGATGAAAAAAATTTTGGTTCCAGGAGACAAAAACATAACTTGTTTTAAAACTTTCATGTATTTTTGTAGTTTAAATTAAGAAATTAGTGCTATTGGTTAGACATCATAAATATTTTTGCAGTTTGCTTAATAAATTTAGCGATTATGAACTGAAAACTAAACTAAAAAAAATGATTTTTTTCTTTGGAAAAATATAGGACAACAATATAGAGATACGTACTTTACGGGTTAAGACAAAAAAGTTTGGTTCCACGATACAATAATAGCTTTGAGCTGAGATGAAATAAAATTATTTTATTTAAATTCTACAGGAATTACTCTAGTTACAATTCAAAAATCAATTTTTTTCTTAAAACCCCGAAGAGAATTACTGCATTTTACATATCTATATCTAAATGCTTTTTACAATATTTAAAATAACACTTTCTACTATAGTGATATAGGAAAAGGCAGAGCTATTGATAGGACGACAATATAGAGATATGTAATTTAAGATTTAAGCCAAAAAAGAAAATTTTGTTTCCAGGAGACAAGAAACAAAGCTAATTCTAAAATTTTCAGGTATTTTTCTAGTTTAAATTAAAAAATTAGTAATTTTGTTTAGACATCATAAATATATTTGCAGTTTGCATAATAACTTGCGTTAAGAATCACATAAAAGCGATTCTGAACTAAAAACGAAAATAAAAAATTTGAATATTTTTCATTGGAAATATAGGAAAACAATATAGAGATACGTACTTTATAGGTTAAGCCAAAAAAGTTTGGTTCCAGGATACAATAATAACTTTGAACTAAGAATTAATAGCGTAAAAAATGGCGAAGCGCGTTAATTGAAGCAAAACGAAAACCAAACTAATTTTAAAATTTTCAGGTTTTTGTCTGGTTTCAATTAGAAAAAGGAAATTATTTATCAGACAACGCAAATATTTTTGCACTATGCAGTTAAATAAAATTATTTTATTTCAAATTTTCAGGAATTATTCTAGTTTCGGTTGACAAATGAGATTTTTTTCAAGGAATCGAGCAGCTAACTATGTCTAATATATGCAATGGTATGTTCTTCGAATGAACTTTTTTAATGCATATTTCTTATTGTAAAAACTGACAAAAATAAAGCTAATTTTAAAATTTTCAGGTATTTTTCTAGTTTTAATTAAAAACTTAAAATTGTTGCTCAGACACTATAAATATTTTTGTAATTTACATAATAACTTTAGAGATCCTGAGCTTAGAACTAAAATAAAATAAAATTATCTATAAATATTGCATTCACTTATAACGTCATATCTGTTTATAACCCATACAAGATTATAATGTCATTCAGCAAGCTTGTTCATGAAAATGCGGTTTTGTCTCTGATACATTGAAACTATCAGAGAAGTTAAAGGTTCTCTGATACATTGAAACTTAAGGTGTGATTTTCATTAATATTTTGTGACCTTGTTTGGATGCTTTCCCCTTTTTCAAAAATTGGGCAAATTTTCCTGGCTCATAACTTTTGATGATTAAAACTAATCTTGATGAAACATATATATATGAAATCATATTTCAAAAAATATTTTTAGAATGAAATAAGTTTCTTATATTTTAAGTTATTTTATTTTCTTCTCACGGTATATATTATCCTTCCCATTATTTAATGACGTCCTCGTCAGTAGGACTTGCTTGCCCTTGGGTTTTGAAATATATCGAAATTAGTTTATTATTTGTCTTATATAATTTTTATCAACATTATAATATTTGATACTTTTATGTAAGCTCTCCTGACTAATTTTTTTTTGGTTTTTATTTTAGTATTACTTTTCTTATTTTATTAAATATATTTTTTTCTAAGGATCCTCTATTGGACTAAGACTATCTATGCTTACAGCCTAGCTACTACACAAAATATTGTTTTTTCGACATCTAACACCGAAAACTCCTACATTTCCAACATTATTAAACATTATCATGGGTAATGTTTTATGTGTTTGGGACTATACTAATACTACTTTAAGATTTCTCATAATATGATAATAACCATATTTTATTGAAAATTCACTATATACAAGTACTTGAATTGCATCTTTATCTTATGTTAACTATGGGATAATTACGCTTCCTATCTACGCTAAATTAATGGAGTAATGCAACAATTTTACACATAACTCTATTTAAGTAACTGGCAATGCATATATATATACATGAACGATTTAAAACATACGATACTATGTTCACCACATTCACTGGTAAACATCAAAACATTTTCACTGGGCATGTTCGTTATATAATACTATTGATAAGTTATCGAAATTGTTAAGTTATTAAAATTATCAAAATGTGATACATGCAAATTCACACCTACTTCACCATCTTACATGTCTCTTATCCTACTCACTCATTTTGTGTTGATTATTGTCTTTCGCTCTTTTCGTCTGGTGTAAAAATGTTAAAACACTTACAATATAGTTTTTCCCAAAATTGTTCGAATATGGCTGCATTTATCTTGGACGATCGGCTTTCTCTAATTTGTCAAACGCGAATTGATACTTCCAGTTACAGGTGTGTTGAAATTTTCACCAGAGTTCATTTTCACCTGCTGTCTTTGGATAGTTTATAAGGTGTGCTATCGTTGAGGCATTAATCACAGGGATTGTGTTTTTAAATAGATGGGTTGATTTTCCTCTCAGCATTTCATTCTTAGGATAATTTAAAGCACATAGACAATATGTTTCTCGTATAAAATTGTTCGTGCGTGCACTTAGAGATTATGTTTCTCGTATAAAATTGTTCGGGCGTACACTTAGAGATCATGTTTCTCGTATAAAATTGCTCGTGCGTGGCTTGTATCTATTGACATTGCGTTTATTTCTTGATTAATCATAGGGAGATTGATGTCTATATTTAGAATGGGTTTACACTAAATTTTAGTGGCTCCTTCAACATATTTGTCTTTAACTTGTGGGAAAAGTATATTGCCACTCAGGGGTTAGTTACTGGGGTTACTTTAGTTTCTATGATTCAATAGTTGGTTTTCAGGTTCATTTTTCAGAAACTATCTCGTAACATTTACGGGATACCAGAGAAAGGAGCTTTTCGACCATTGTTTTCTCGGGATTCAACACGTCAATCTATGACGTGTAAATGGATTTCAAGGGTGATATTTATGCATTTATATCTTATGCTGGTTGATGGGGGTTCTCAAGATTGTTATGTTTATGCAGTTAGGTAATATGCTGGTCACTGAGACTTATTAAATAGTGTTACCTCAGTCATAATATGGTGTGTGGTAGTTTGCGGTAACAGCAATTATCGTCTTAGCATCGTTGCTTGGGATTTATCATGAGTACTCTTCGATGGTTGAGGTATGATGAAGATAGATGCTATTAGGTTGCATCTGCACTGAACTAAGTTTTGTAATGATTGATTTCCATTATGTCATTCCAATTCCTGGAATAAAAATTAATAGGCAGAATCACATGTTCTTTATAACGGGTGAGTCATAATACATAAAAGTGATAGTAAGTAATACGATTGGGCACATTTAACGGTGATTATTATGCTACAAGACAACATTAAACAAATACACTCATATTATTACATATATAATTATTTTGAAAATGCGACGTTATTATCACACTAGCTTCAAATATATAGAATTTCTATCGGGAAATCTAAAACAGAGAAATTTCTTCCAAGTCACTATTTTAGAATAACGACGATATCAAGAGATTCATATACCTAAAACTCTAAGTGAGGTTTCTTATTATGCTCTTTAGCATACGCTATTTCACACATTTTATTTAATGTCTTTCAACGCTTATTTAATTCTACATAATGTTAAAAAAAAATCATTTAAGACTAAATTATACTACATCATTAAATTTGTTTTCTTAAATTACTATCTTTTTCTAGCGTTCATTGTTCAGACACTTCCGTGCTGTTTAAAAAAAATTAGTAGTAGTTTCTTAAACACACGGTATTATGTACACGATAAATATAGTGAGGAGACTAGAAATAGCACGGTTGAGTGAGGACCTCTATACCCACTCTTAGTCTAATGTCTTCCCTTTTTTTTGGCTTAGACGTTTTCATGGGGTTCTGGGTCTAACTTCTGCATTTCAGTCGTTTCCACATGTTCTTCCATTGGGTTTTCCCTTCGTAGTCTCAAAATTCTTCCATAGTTAAAATTTAGCAAGGTTCTCATAGTCAGGGAAATCGCGAATACAAAATAAACGGTCAGTATTATTTCCCACCAGAAATTTGTTGAGAATAATCCGTATCTATTCTCCACGTACGTTAATCTTTGGTCTTCATTGGTAAACAGGGGAATCTGGGAATCCAATGCCTCTCTTATTTTTGTAAGCGGTAATGTTCCTTTATTCTTTTCTATTTTGTACCAAATTGATGTTTTCAGTTCCTCACTATCTATATTGGGAATATTGTACGACAGGTTGATTGCCTTAAAATTGATTATTTTAGGACTTATTGGTATGGTAGTGACTTGGTAATTATATCGAATGATGTCATGGTAAGGCTCGCGTCTGTAACCACACGATCCACTTCGTTACTTAAATAATTCATTACATTTACAGTTTTTGGGATTTTCTTAGATATCATTTCGACTTTATCTCTTTGATAGTTTTTCTATGCTAGCTTGTATTTTTTGGACGTGTAATGTTATTTTCATGACATTCAACTTTTTTACATTTTCCCTCAGAATGTTTAAGTCCTCCTCCGCTGTTAATCCAAAAAGGCGGCAGGCGAGTTCTCCAATGATGGCAATTAGGCTTGTAGATCTTCGGTATTTACTTCTTCGAAAGAATACTTCAAAAATTCTTGTAGTACTTTGTTTTAATTTTTGTATTTTCCACGTTAAATAATTCAAATAAGGCTTGTAATCATTGTCTGTATAATATTAAGAAGGCTTGATGAGTTGATATTCTCTGGGCGTTTTTATCGTTTAGATCAGGTAGTGGTTTGATACCTTCTTTTGTCGGCTCGTCAGCCATGGCTAGTCTAGCGCATGTGCGTTTGCCGTCTATTTTTCAACATTTCTTATGTACGTAATTATCTTCCTCCTCTTTTTCATTATTATTTTTCTTTTCTTCTGGCTTATGCCCCTGAGCTTTTATCGTTTGCATTTCGGTATGCGTTATTGTGATTCTCGCTCTATGTTTTATAAATACTTTGCCAATAGAATTGGTATGTGTAAATGTGGGCCCTGTCGACCATATCCATTTTGTAAATGTCGTAGGTTTTAGATAAGTTAATATAGTCAAGTTTTTAGGTGATTCTCCACTAAGTTCGATCAATTCTGATACTGTGTTTGCATTAGTTTCCGATATCGAAGACTGTATCTCTTCGGCTGGGGTCTCATATGTAGGTGTGTTTGTCATGATATCTTTTTCATTTCCTTGTGTGGGATTTCATATTCATAATCTAGTTGGGTAGTTGAGATCTTGTTCGTTGACTTGTCTGATTCTTCTAGGTTGGTATTTTGTATTCTTAGGGATCTGTTGCTATTTTCCTTTCTTACTTTAGATGATGTCCGTTTAGTGACGTTGTTCTCGGCATGATTCTGCCATAGTTCTTTGAGAAAAGTCCACAGGCTTGGTAATTCGTTCAGCTTGGCGTAATTTCCCTCATAGAGTTGTCCTTTAATCATAGTCAATAATTTAGGGTTTTCCATAGATTGTATTGCAGTAAAGTCTCTCGACGAGTATCCAATGTTATTCGCTGACCTTTTCCTTTTGTCTTCTTTGGTTCTGGATCCTAGTTCCTTGTTAATTTCTGCCATTTTCTTGTCAGAGTCATCTATTACGAATTTTGATTTTAGTTTGGGGTTAACTGTATTAATAACTCTTTGTTATTTTTACTATGCATTATTTTACTGGCCTGCAATCCCTTATCTGATTTTAGGAATCGAAAAATCGATTCTTTGAGTTCGTTTGTATTTTTCTTTAGTCTTGTTACTTGTTGGAACAAGGTTTCGAAGGGTTTGGGGTCCAATTTCATAAAAAATTTCCATGCGTTATGGCTGGCTAGCAATGAATTCTCATGCTTAAATATTACTCCAAGCTTTAATATCCTGGGCTGCTGCGTGAACAACGAGGATTATGATGACATTCTTTAGCCTCATCTTTTTGTGTGCTTCTAAAATTAGTTTACTATTAATTTGTCTATTTTCACAAAATTTATTTACTTTACTATTTTATTTTTTCAAAATAGTTTTCGGTGTTTTAACTTTTAACTTGGGCTATTTTGTTATACTGATTTATATTAATTTAACATTTGAACTTGTTTATGGCATTTGCCAAACAAAACTAGACTGTAAGTATAATATAGAAGTTTCGTTTATGAATTATATCTTAGGGTTTAGAATGGTTATGGAAGTTTTAGCTTTACTTTGGTCATGGTATGCACCTATGATTGGTTATGACATACCTAAAAGTCTTAGCTCATAAGTATAATGCAACTTAGTATTATATTATATTTTTTGATTTTCGATACACCTAGAGTGATATATATATATATATATATATATATATATATATATATATAAATATATATACATTTTTTTATTGTGAGTTATTCAATCATAGAGTAAATAACATGTAAATACGCTGGTAACCTATCATTTTATAATAAAGTTCTACTAAGATTATTATCGTCGTTATTACTAGGATTAGTAGAGTCTATACTAAAACAAGGTCTATACTAGATAGTAGAGTTATTTCACTAATCATTGAGGTTAATGTATGGTTTTAACTTTGTTTGAAATATACGCTGTTTTATTAGTGTTGATTCACTTATTATTATTTTTTTATTTGAGAACGAAACCTTTTAAATAGAGATTATGGCATTATCTTGTGAGTTTATAATATAGGACACTGTGTTTGTTACTTTTATATCTATACACGATTCCTTCCATAGTTATCTGCGTTTAATTTTAATATTGATGAATCTCTCGGTAATACGTTGCGTGTTTCTACCAACGCTATCATAGTATTAAGTCAATGAACTTCCCTCGACGATACATTTGTGCTGAAGAACTTCAATTCAAATACCATGTTATTTTCATTATTCTTATCTGTGTCTAAATGCATCAAAAAGACCAACAGCTCGTTTGGAAGGTATAGGTCTTTCAACATATTCGATATATCTCTTTTTTTTTAACATTTTCACGAATTACTTTGTGACACAGTGCAGCTAAGGAAAGCGGATTATTTTTGACTTTTACTTCTCTAAAAATTAATTGTATGTGCGACTCATTGCAACATTTTTGTTCACGTACAATAATGTCAAAGGCGGGGAATACTTTGGATCCGAAATTTTCATCTTCTTCAAAGAAGTTTAATGTCATTTTCTTTGTAATTATAATCTCGCGCGGTAACTTCGAATTTGCTAGATTTTGTTTCTGGGTTTATGTCATTGAAGTTCCAGCAATTGTTATACAATTTTTTAAGAACATTTCCTCCATTTAGTAGATTATACCCTTGATTTATTACAGTGTTAGGAATCGAAGGGGCCAAATGGTAGTAATGCCATTTTTCATCTTGAGATTGCCAAAGGTTTTCTGCGATAAATTCAGCAATTAGGGAATATTTGGACATTGGAATTTTTTGTAAGAGAATTCTGAACGCCATGTTGGCCGCTAATCTAGTGCGTTCAGGTGTTGTTACCATTGCCCACGTACTAAAGTTATAATATACTAGGCTTGCTATTACTCCTAAAATTACTTTATCTCCCAGGGGACTTCTAGATGATTTTAGAAGGAAATGTAGTGTGGTGAAATTTAATTCTTCCACTACTTTCACTAGTACATATTCGCTCAATGATTTATTTATGTTTTTCACACTGTGACTTTTGTTTATGCGTAAGAAAACATTGTGGGAACATAAAACGCAATGTTTCGGATGTTGAATCTGGTTTATTTAATTGCGGACAACTAGGGAAGTTTATCATTGTTTTTTTGTTAATTAATGTATATTCTACCTAGTGGAGTTAGTAGCGTTCCATGTAAGTTATCTCTTTCCGATTTTTCGCCGGGCCAGCAAAGACGATACGCGAGAGGTCGTCAGAGGTCGGTGTATCTGGAAATGCGTGATTTTAATTCTAACGAATGATACATTTTAGTAGAAATTAAGATAACTTGTTATTATCGAGGTTCCTAAAGGGATTATAATTTTTGGGGTCTTGGTTTTCGTTTCTCTTTCGTGTTAGGTTTAGAGTTTAGAATCTTCTATTAATGTCCTTGTTATTATTTTATAGGCGTCTCTTTTTCTTTGGTGTGTTTTCATACGTTTCAGAAATATTTTATTACCCAGGGGTAATAAAATCTGAAGACCCAGGGGTCTTCAGAATCGGGGTCGAATAAAAATTGCTTATAATATTGGATTCCTAATAAAGGGTGATGTATGCCTTCATATTTGACACATCGAGGATTTTTCTCTAGATTATAGCAAACTTTTGGAGAACGACATTTGTCAAGAAGTAAAAGATCTGCTTGAGTGGGCCCTTTAGAATAAAATATTTAATATTTAGATTTTTTTGTAGACGCCTTATTGTCAATTGTAATCAACCAAGATGTTTTGCGCTTCTTTTTCTATATTTTGTTTTAACCTCCGCTCTAGCTGGGCCATATTTAGGGGTATTTGCCATTGCTAACCCATATTTATAAGTATGGGGTGCATACCCTTTGAGATTGTAAGTAAGATCCCATTTTTTTGCGTATATTTCCCTTCTTTCTTCATCGACCACTAGCGTGGCTGCTGAGTAGATAATGTTTTCTTTTGCGTTCATTATTGAAATAAATTCGGTATCAATTATCGCCTTTCGGATAGGTCTTGATTCTGTTGTCATGATCTGAAAATTATCAGTTTGTAGCTACGCAATTTTTACACTAGCAATTTTTGTAATATTATCTATGTAAAGGTGTGTGTTAATGACCCAAAACAGAACCAATGTTATCTTGAGACAAACTCCACTTAAAACTTACTACAATATTGGGTTCGTCCCTTTAATTTTGACAACACACAATAGGGAAGAGGGAAAAGGGGCGTTATATAACGAACATGCCCAGTGAAAATGTTTTGATGTTTACCAGTGAATGTAGTGAACATAGTTTCGTATGTTTTAAATCGTTCATGTATATATAGGTATTGCTAGTTGCTTAGATAGAATTATGTGTAAAATTGTTGTATTACTCCATTAATTTAGCGTAGATAGGAAGCATAATTATCCCATAGTTAACATAAGATAAAAACTTTTAAATTGTGAATTTTCAAATAATATGGTTATTATCATATTATGAGAAATCTTAAAGTAGTATTAGTATAATCCCAACCACATAAAACATTTCCATGATAATGTTTTATAATGTTGGAAATGTAATAGTTATCAGTGTTAGATGTAGAAAAAACAAAAAAAATGTTTTTGTGTAGTAGCTAGGCTGTAACCATAGATAGTCTTAGTCCAATAGAGGATCCTTAGAAAAAAATATATTTAATAAAATAAGAAAAGTAATACTAAAATAAAAACCAAAAAACAATTAGTCAGGAGAGCTTACGTAAAAGTATCAAATATTATAATGTTGATAAAAATTATATAAGACAAATAATAAACTAATTTTGATATATTTCAAAACCCAAGGGCAAGCAAGTCCTGATGACGAGGACGTCATTAAATAATGGGAAGGATAATATATACCGTGAAAAGAAAATCAAATAACTTAAAATATAAGAAACTTATTTCATTCTAAAAATATTTTTTTAAATATGATTTCATATATATATGTTTCATCAAGATTAGTTTTAATCATCAAAAGTTATGAGCCAGGAAAATTTGCCCAATTTTTGAAAAAGGGGAAAGCACCCAAAAAAGGTCACAAAATATTAATGAAAATCACACCTTAAGTTTCAATGTATCAGAGAACCTTTAACTTCTCTGATAGTTTCAATGTATCAGAGACAAAACCGCATTTTCATGAACAAGCTTGCTGAATGACATTATAATCTTGTATGGGTTATAAACAGATATGACGTTATAAGTGAATGCAATATTTATAGATAATTTTATTTTATTTTAGTTCTAAGCTCAGGATCTCTAAAATTATTATGTAAACTGCAAAAATATTTATAGTGTCTGAGCAACAATTTTAAGTTTTTTATTCAAACTAGAAAAATACCGGAAAATTTTAAAATTAGCTTTATTTTTGTCAGTTTTTACAATAAGAAATATGCATTAAAAAAGTTCATTCGAAGAACATACCATTGCATATATTGGACATAGTTAGCTGCTCGATTCCTTGAAAAAAATCTCATTTGTCAACCGAAACTAGAATAATTCCTGAAAATTTGAAATAAAATAATTTTATTTAACTGCATAGTGCAAAAATATTTGCGTTGTCTGATAAATAATTTCCTTTTTCTAATTGAAACCAGACAAAAACCTGAAAATTTTAAAATTAGTTTGGTTTTCGTTTTGCTTCAATTAACGCGCTTCGCCATTTTTTACGCTATTAATTCTTAGTTCAAAGTTATTACTGTGTACTAGAACCAAACTTTTTTGACTTAACATAAAGTACGTATCTCTATGTTGTTTTCCTATATTTTCAATGAAAAATATTTAATTTTTTTATTTTAGTTTTTAGTTCAGAATCGCTTTTATGTGATTCTGAACGCAAGTTATTATGCAAACTGCAAATATATTTATGATGTCTAACCAATATGACTAATTTTTTAATTTAAACTAGAAAAATACCTGAAAATTTTAGAATTAGCTTTGTTTCTTGTCTCCTGGAAACAAAATTTTCTTTTTTGGCTTAAATCTTAAATTACATATGTCTATATTCTCGTCCTATCAATAGCTCTGCCTTTTTCTATAGCACTATAGTAGAAAGTGTTATTTTTAATATTATAAAAAGCATTTAGATATAGATATGTAAAATGCAGTAATTCTCTTAGGGGTTTTAAGAAAAAACTTGATTTTTGAATTGTAACTAGAGTAATTCCTGTAGAATTTAAATAAAATAATTTTATTTCATCTCAGCTCAAAGCTATTATTGTATCGTGGAACCAAACTTTTTTGTCTTAACCCGTAAAGTACGTATCTCTATATTGTTGTCCTATATTTTTCCAAAGAAAAAATTCATTTTTTTTAGTTTAGTTTTCAGTTCATAATCGCTAAATTTATTAAGCAAACTGCAAAAATATTTATGATGTCTAACCAATAGCACTAATTTCTTAATTTAAACTACAAAAATACATGAAAGTTTTAAAACAAGTTATGTTTTTGTCTCCTGGAACCAAATTTTTTTTCATCTCAGTTCAAAGTTATCCGGGTTGCAGCGGTAGCTAGCAACCTAGTATGAGACGATCACCTCCAATGTTAAGAAATATAAAACCCCCCAACTCCTAAAAAAAGAGTCAGATCAAAACAAAAAGTACACCATTAGAACCGCCTTGTCCGAATCCTCTATAAAGGAAACTTACCGCCCTTTGGCTTGATTAAATAAAGGACCAATATAGTTCATCATAAATGATATTGGTCAATTAGGTATTTTTATATAATTATCTATTATTATGTAAAATGCAGTATTTTTGGGGGGGTTTTAAAAAAAATTGATTTTTTAACTGAAAATAGAATAATTCCTGAAAATTTGAAATAAAATAATTTTATTTCACTGTAAACTGAAGAAATATTTATGATGTTTGAGCAATAATTTTAATTTTTTAATTCAAAACAGAAATATACCTGAAAATTTTTTAATTAGTTTGATTTTTATTCCGCTCAAAGTGACTAGTTAGTCCATTTTATCGGGTGTAAATCATAATGAA